>NW_026930361.1:150000-407425 GCF_032062105.1 Saccostrea cuccullata
AAAACCCAAATCTCATCATTTTTTCCTTTATTGAATCTGATTTGCCAAAGGCTAAACACTAGAGAATTACAATTGGTCATGATCTTTCATTCTTAACCAATTTCTTGCTTCTTTGAAGAAATCCCCCTTTTTCCCTTTACAATAAAGACTGCCATGGATCAGGAATTGGTTTGGAAATAAGCAATTTAGTCAAATTATTCTAGCCTTGGTACACAACAGGTAAACAGCCAATTAATCCTGTGTCAAAAAAGGGGTGGAATAACTTTTCCAAAAGTAAATGCCGTGACACTTCTTTAAAATACATATTTCCTAGATAAGATGTGAAATTTTTTCCCAGCCAACTTTGTTTATTTTAATTAACATAAATTTCCACTGTTTCCTAGTTTTAATATTCCAGAAGTTATAGGGCCCAGCAGAAAATAAATATCTTGGCTTGCTTCACAATACAGCTGTCAATGCTAACTATTAAAATGCCAGTTGTGATGGCAAGGGGATGTTGATTTTCAATGAATTTATCTGCCCCTTAAATAAAACAAACTTGCTGAAGTGGAAGAGGTAAATGAAGTGGGGACCATGCCGTCAATAAACATGTTTGGATATGGTAGCTATGTCAACACAACTTCTATCATGTCTCGGAGCTGGGGGCTAAACCTACTTGTCAAAATTAAAAGAGGAACCATCTGTATCTAAAATTTCAGGAAAAATCACTACAGAACCCATCTGTGTACATCCCCTCCACATAACATCAATTGACAAAAAAGGGTTAAGCCACCTTAATTAAGCTTGTTGTGGACCTACTAGCATCTATTAACCAAAAGGGTTCAGCCACCTTAAGCTTGGTGTGGACCTGCTATAGCAGAGTCTTGTGTGCGTTTTTGATGTAACAAGTTTTGACTAATGGAATCTGGTCTCCCTAGACCCTGAGCTCTTCCCATTTACTGACAACCTACTTCCTAAGTCAATATTACAACCCCCAGCAGGGCACCGCTCTCTCTAAGTAGGAATCAGATTCTATCAACTCAAACATAGGTCAACCACTGCAGAAAATGCCAAAGGCTCCCTGGAGTCTTGGACTATTAATTGTATCCAATGGGAGCAGACTGTGACAGATTTCAGCTGTAGATTGGTTAGTGTCACTTCTGAATTAGATCTGACTGAATGGCTACAGGATTGGGATGGTCAGGGACGTAAGGGGCCTTCATGTCACCCTGACACATACCAGAACTTATACTGTCAATTTGTTTATTAAATTTTTCCAATCTATACTTATAAAGCTGGTAACCACTTGTACCAGAATGAAGATCAAAGACATCTGTGCAGTGTCACGTAGGTCATATCCAAACAAAATGTTCACTCCACAAACACTGCATTTTTAAACCCTTGAATAGATTTTTCATTTGGCATATTTGCACAGTATTTTTAGATACATAGTCATCTAGTGACTCGATATGGGGTGATATTTGGTCAAAGTTACTATTTAAAGCCTGATTTGAAACCCTCTAAAAATCTCATCCTGAATGATTATTTAATGAATTTACCCCAAACATATTTCTTTCAAAGAAGTGACTTAGTCCATGTTTATCCCCATATGTGTATGATTAGGCCCCAAGACCGACTTCAGTCAAAATTGCAAAAATTATTTCAAATATCTTTTTATTTGAAAACGAATGTATAATAGAAGTTTATATGATACTGTAAATCACTGAATTTTCGCGACACCTTATTTTCGCGAGATAGTCTTTGACCCTTGATTAGCGAGACAAATTTTTCATGAATTGTGGTTATCGCTCCATATAATCTTAAGGAATACTATTATACGCGAGAATTAAATTTTCGCGAGCACACTGTCTCGCGTAATTACGCGAAAATAAAGTTCTCGCGAATAAAAAGTGATTTACAGTATTTATATGAAACCAAATACTGAAAATTTTGGTTAACTTTCAAAATTATTTCTCATGGCATAATAATTAAAAATTTTGACTTAGGTCTGTCCTGAGTGCTGTATTAAATAATTGTCAGCACAGAGGAAAATTTTTGAAACATGTTTGCTTTGCAATGCAATTCAAAAGTTAAATGTATATATTTTCAGGACAAGATAATGGATATAGAATTATCAATGCAATATATTTAAATTATCCTTTACCTCTAGATCATTGAAAAATAGATGAGAATCGGCCAGGTTGAAGATCATTTCCTCCATTCGCACCCCTAGTGACACAGAGGAATGATATTCCTGCAAGGAAAAATAAACACATACATGAGACAATATCTGATGGAGATAATCCTATTAGGGCCCACTAACTGCCTCTTTAGAAGCTACTTGTAGCTTTAATTATCTTACATTAAGACTTGTTCAATTATCAGAAGATTGATGCTGGGGAGTTCTTCCACATGTCACAGATGATTGGATCTAAAGCCAAACTAGTTTAACCTGTCAGTTCACAGAGATTCCCAGCCCTACTCAAGGGGTCAACTTTCTTTTCGGTAAACCACATATCTCTAAAGAATTGCTATGGTTACCCATTGTTTAGCTTTTTTTTAAAAAAAAAAAGAACTTTCATAAATCTTTGACAATTAATTATCTGGAACATCAGGGGGGAAAACATCCATTACAAAAAAAAAGAGAGTTAGGGAAAACTAAAGGAATCTATTATTTTTTTCTTTTGCTTTGACAGATTCTCGTTATAATATGAGGACTCCTAGATTTCAATTATCTGGGAAGCCCCTGGGCTTTCCTGTCAAATTTAGCCAGAGTTACTTCTGTGGGTTTCTGTGAATTCCTCCTTAATTATCAATTACATGTTGCCTTGACAGGTCAGGCTTGAGACCTCAGTAGAGGATTGGCCAACTTCCATTGGACTCCTACTTCTCTCTGCTCACATGTTTTTTAAACATCCACTAATTACTAGTCAAATATTAAGTAACAGGATTTTGAAATCCGCACATCAAACGAAGCTTACAATGGTGAATTTCATTGATGTTTTCAGCCAAATCGATCACTCTAATCGGTCAAGAGCAGACCCTTGAAGACTATGGTACAATTTTTATTTTTTCTCCGTTTTTTTCTGTATGTCAAACCTGTTTCACAAGTATGTGGGAAAGTGTACTTTAAATTAAAGCAACAGTCAACAAATAGCCAGATATTTATTCAGATGTTAAAAGAAACCAAACAACTGAACAGTAATCTGTGTGCATAACTTTGACAAGGACTGACAATCAGTGAAGAATATTGAACTCTTAAGTTTTATTTTTCAATCAAAGCATAAAACACGGTACACACCCAAGAACAGAGAGTAATTAAACTGGGGAAAAAAGCTCTTCTACACAGTACATCGAACTTGTACGCCATCTTCCTTCACAATCCGGTACAAGCAATGGTCATACTACACATCCAATTGGTCAGACCCATTCAGGAAAGTCCTTTTTATTTTATGGCTAGAATGAGCTATATACAATGATTACTATTGGACAAACTGCCAACGACAAATTCCTAATCAAGTTGGGATAAAAGCTTTTCACCACCAACAATACTAAATGTTATCTTTTGATGTGTAAAAGATTTTATCTGGAGACCATCTATTTTCATTGTGAAGGCCAATATTTCTAAGGGAAGTGCATTTTGGTAGATTGTTTCTCGTTGTGAATAAAAAGCACTTTCAGTCATTATACAGTTAATGAAAAGAAAACCATCCTGACACAAAATATCAATGTGTCCCTTGCACAGGATGCACCACATTGTCTTCGTAACAGCTGTCACAAATCATCCGCGGGAAGACATTACCCAAGGTCTCCCCGATCCGCGGCCCTATTGTACAACTAATGCACCAGTCAACAGAATATGTCGTAAACCATGTACATATATCTCGCGATGTGTATTGACCAAAAATAAATTTGTCCCCACAGAACAATAGCCGTATGACAGGAAAGAAATAGGTTTTCGATGTCAAATGTTAACAGAAATCTGCAATTTCATCTGGAAATAGTCTGATAAGCTCCCGAGACATGTTTGAAAACATCCACTTCTCGAAAAACTGTTTTTTCTCACTTATAGAAAACAACTCATGTCTGATGATTAATGGGATAACTATCTTATTAATTTTGTTTCTAGTGTTGCCAGAGTGAAGGGGGGAAAAATCACTCGGGTTTTTGAGAGCTTGAAACACTTTTAAGTGACAGCTAAAAACCGGCTAATACCCTCCAATAACAAGGTATTGGCACTCGGAAAGACTCGGGACAGCTGCTAGAGATCAGGAAAGGCTGCATAAACTTACAGGGAACTCCTGTTTATTTATCAAAGATCAGCAGATACAATACTGCGGCAGCATATGGAGCAATGAGATTTCAGCGAGGACAGAAGCCGAAAAGACAAAACATCAGGTTGCCCTTATTTCAGTACCAGCATCTGAGGAAAACTCTCAATGACTGAAAACAAGAGATAATTATGCACACTCTAACGTACATTTTTACTCCCTGAATCTTTTTTTTTTTTTTTGCTGGTAGAATTCATAAACTATACTGTCAGATACATATCACTGGAGAATGTCGAGAATATTTCTCCTAGAAAATGATGAATATCAGTAAAAGCGTGGGAAATTGTCATTCAACACATGTTAGAAAAAACGCAAAGAAGAATGGGATCTGGATGCAATAATCCTTGCTGGATTTTTTTAAAACACTTCAACTGATACAGAGATTTACTGGTATTTTTTCCCCCTTTTTTCTAATCCTTTATCTGTTCTATAAAACAATTACTTCATTCATTAAAGTCATGATGTAGTATGACATGAAATCTACAGATTCTTCATTGGAATGTCTACTGGCCAATATAAAAAAAAATAACTGATTTCATAATTGCTTACTCGTCAGTAAAACGGCAGCTATCTAAACAGGGGACTCTGTTGGCATAACAAAATCTTTTTTTTTTCTGTAAGCCTCATTTACCAGGATAATCAAGGATATGAATGTTTCCAAGTCCAATGGCTTGTTCTACAAAGGGGAGTATTGGAATAAAAACAGAAGAATCTCTGTCCTTTGTAACAGATGGTTCAGCAGCGCTGGCTTCCTAGCCAAGTTAAAAACGGCAAACAAAGCAGCGGTTCGCTGCACCTAATTCTACCTAATTTCTAAACAGTCTCTCATGGCAACTAGGTTTAAACAATATAAACACACACATTAAGATAATCCTGATTGGCCCAATCAAGGACAAATCATTTGGAAATAAATTTTTTGTGAAACGCTTTCAGAATTTTTTGTGTTTTGAAATGCCAGGTAGTTCCTATTTCTGGAAGTAAATTTTGGGGGCTCTACAAACAAACATTCAAACGAACTGAATTTTATCAAACAAACAGAGCATAGAGGTGGATGTCAAATAAAGCAACAAAATGTACATACCTTTCCATATCTTTGTGCATATGTTCCTGTGAGCAGTGAATGAAATATGATGATTGTTTCATCTAAATCCCACACAAACACCCGTTCTAAGTCAGACTCTGGTCCCGGGGAGGCTGTCGTTCGACCACTTCGACTGGCCGTGCTTCTATTGCGACTGCTGCGTTCTGTGTAAAAATGATGAAAAAAATTACTTATGTATTCAATCAATTAATTTTATTTAATTTTCCAATACTTATATCCAAATTTATGAAAATAAAAAATTTTCACATTATTTTACAGTTTATCTTTCTATGTTTTTATTATTTGAATTGCAGTCTCAAAAGATTCATGGTCAATATCACTTCCTAAACTTGACAATATTTTAAATTTGCCAATGCATATAAAATACAAAATGACCTTTTTGAGCAATTTTTTTTTTTACAAATGGTTAATTAAGCAGGTGCTCTATGTTAATCAATCTAAATTTTTCCAAGAAAAATTCTACAAATAAATTTGATACATATAGTTAAGTCCTTAAACTTTGATGTGGTAGTGACTTACTAGAGGATGTGTTGTCTCTCATACCAGGGGGTGAGGGTGAGGGGTTTATACTGGGGAACGTCTCTGAAAGAACAAAAATCAGAGCATGCAATGACCTTGTCTTAGGTAACACTAGCGCTATATAAATGTAAGAATTTCATGACTTCAACAGATATTTCATGTTAGCTATGGCAGTCATCATAGGCACATTTTCACACCCACTGTACGGAAAAAAACAATAAATTGAATCTGTTACTGTTTGGTATTTTGATTGCAAGCATGATGAAACTGTGTGCATTATGTTAGATGTTGGAATTCTGCCTCTGCCAGAAACCAGAGACACGCAGGCAAGATAAAAGCTTTTAACATCCCCAATGCAGGTGATGAAATCTGCATAATTTCAAAATTTGTTACACTATAAATCCTTCCACAAAATGAGCCACTTACAAGACAAGACAGATAAACAGAGCAGTTGAAGGACCACAAAAGACAAAAGGATGCCAACGACAAATCACAATTGTGATACAACAGCATTTTAGAGCATAAATTTTTTTTTTTTTTACAGGGAGCAGAATTCATTAAAATCTTTGTCAACTGCACTTAAGTTGTAAATTTTAAAAAATGCCAGTTCCGAGACATCGCAAAAAAATCTACAGGCTGGGTATAATGTAAACAATGAAGTGTGAGGGCTAATCACAATGGTGGGCGAGGAGGAATTAAAGGTCTTACTACAGATAAATCAACTCCACCGACTTCCACCCCAACTTATATGGCTGCGCTAGTACCCGCGGTTACAGGTTACTGTTATTTATGACAGTGCGGTCAGAGGTGGATCCCCCTCACTGCCCCCAAACAAAACCATGGTGGGGGAATTGTTTCACTGCCTGTTTGAAGTAAACGCACTGATAGGTGGGTGCTTTATACTGAAACACACACACACACACAGTAAAAATAACATTCAGATGCAAACAACACTTTGACATACGGGGGGACATGTGCCCTTTTTTTAGCATGCCTTGGGGGGTAACATCACACCAGATACTTACCGGCCTGGGGGGTTACTTTTGGACTTATATGTCCACTTCCCACTAAACAGGAAGTGACATCAGATTGCTGATTCCCTTTAACAAGAGCACAAAGTTTTTGTCACTTTATAACTCTCCCAACAAAAATAAAGATTTTTTTTTTCAAAACTAAGTCATCATTCACCTTAGCCTTACTTAGAATGTTTAAATGAAATTCACACCTCACATATTCCCTCTAAATAATTATCAATTGTGAAATCTTTAGCATGCTAGTGCTATTTTGAAACACAGCGACAAAATTCTCTAACTTTACACATTTCATTATCAAAAAATTTCATCAGTGGAAAAAACCCGTAACATTAAGAATAGAGTATCATTTATCTAAATCTCAACAGATTGAATTTGCTTAAAATACTGATACAAGAAAAAAATGATAATTCGGATATCATTCTTCGGACGAGTCATAAATCAAACGATATGCCACAATATTAAAAAAGAAACTGGAATTAATTCACACCTGCTGATGCTAAAATCTGTCTTATCACCTAGATTTATCTACTAAACACACATCTATAATGATGTTTAATTTAAGTTTCACACAGAACGCTAAAGCCTGGTCCTGCGGTCACATTCATCATGGCTGACAATAGCTTGGGGACTCGACAGGCTACAGATTGGTACTATTGTCGGGGGCCCGTCACCTGTGAGCCTATTGTCTGCTGACAAAACAAGGACATGTCGGGACCCTCAGTTGACGATTCTACCTGATTTACCCCGGCTATAACGTCAAGGTACACCCCGTAACAGGACTGGGGGTATCTGCCCGGCCTTTAATTTGGATTTCAGATTACCGCATTTTTGCTTACTTTCAGTAATGTGTATTTCTATTTTGTAAAGAGTAGGTGTGGAAGATATGTCAAAAGTCTTCTTGTGTTGAAACACAAGTACAGCAAGCATTCACATTGTTATTGAGTTCCTTGGACAGCTTATGGCTTTCTTTCAATTAAAATTTTTTTTTAATATATTTTTTCAAAATTCTTACTTAACAGACATGTATCCCTGAGGAGCAAGAATAAATAAGTCACTTTTTAAAGTTTTAATCTGGAAAATCCCCAAAAGGCCAACTCAAAGTCGGTGAAAATATATAATAGTTTAGTTCTATATTTTTTCATGACTTGTCCACATCCAATGTTTAAGAATTCAAAATTCAGTGCAGATCATCAGAGTTCTAAATCCAGTGGGAACCATTGATATAACATAAAATTAAGACTGACTGTTAAAATATTTAGAATTCCCTCTCCTAGCTTTTAACATAAATCAACAAGATTCAATTATTGGTCAATAAAACATGAACAAATAATATTTACAGCAAAAATTTGCCATTCATTTTCCAAACAATAAACTTGTCATCAGATTGCTGAAATAATAACAGCCGTTTTTTCAATCAATAGTGTGGCCATCTACTTCTAATAAATAATTTGTATTTTATTCCATTTTCATATAAAGGCAAATCATGAAAGACTCCCGAAAAAAAAAAAGAATTAACCTTATAAGGACGTCTTTTACATGATCTGGAGTTCAGATAAACAGAGTTAGATACACATCTAAACAAAAATTTTCGAGTTGACAATGAAGGTCTCCATATTCCACGTTAGTCCCTGTGGATCGCGCGGAGAAGTGCGGATCAATTATTGCTCTCCCTCCTGTACGTAATCCTAGTTTCTAATTACAGTTGATGCAATGCAACTGTTGTTATTAATGGTGTTCATGAAAGAAATGGACTCATTTTAATGAATTTCTGCAAAACACAGTCACAGCTCAATTAATTCAAAATGTCATAATTATCAATGAACACTTAATTATTTGAGGGTGTGTCCCATAACTTTAAATCAGGGATTCCTTAGGGAAATGTACATCATGATAGGGTGTGTATCTTCACTTCATTAAAATTAATGCCACTTTTTTCATTAGACAAACCAGACATTAGAACCTGTAATCTTTTCAAGTACAAGAAAGTTTTCGTTACTAGAATTTTGTCAAAGTATCAGTGGGAAACTACATGAATGCATGCAGTCTTGCTTTAGTTTGTGTTTGTGTTTTCTTTTTATACCTAGCTGTGCGGTGTACTCACCGGTTGCGGTGTGTGGTACATCCACTAACTGGTAGGTCTGTGTGGTGGGTGGTACCACCGTGGAATTGGTTGGGACTCCAGAATAAAAATAACCAGGGTATCCCGGGTAGTTATATTCCAAAGGCTGCAAGAACAAAAATATGACAATTTGAAACTATAAAATCTTTTATTTAACATTTATTTTATCAGAAAGTGAAAAATACTTTGGGAGGGGAGGGGAATAAATGCTTAAAGCGCCTCTTTTTTTTTTAACCTTGATTAATTTTAGTCCACGATTTAGCAGTAAGATTATGTCATATTCAGATTTTACTAAATGCCCTCGTTTATTTGCCAATTCATGATAAAACTGATAAATTTTCAGATTCATTTAACAACAATCCATAGTATTTAAAATTCACTCCCATCAATGAAGTGTTAGTGCAGATTTTCAATTAATTCAGAGATTTAATGCATATTTTCTAATTTACATACTCTGGAAGAAGATTTATGCGCACAGGGGCCGATTTGATAAAGGGCAAATTGAAAAATACTTGGATTGTGTGAGTTTTAGGCTCCTTAAATATGGGTTTTATCTATTAACAATGTCAATAAAATTTACTGCAGAATAGCTTTTTCATAATGTAAAATAAACACTGATGAAAATAGAATGGAGAGATTTGAAAGATAAAATTCAGTCACATTGATATTATGCTAAACCTAAAACTTGGCATTTGACAACTTATATGTTTTTGCATAAAATTTATTGTGTTTGAATTTACGTATCTCATTTTATGATTATCTGGAATCATGAACATCACCATTTTATTCATCAGAGCTGACACTAAAAAACCCACTGTACAATGGACACAGGTGTGATTTGCATTTTAATGCCATACCCATGAAATTGTCACCTTAATTTATGTCTTTTTTCACTATTTCATCCCCAGCCCAGCCAATCCAAACACCGCGTTTTTGTAATCCTCGTAAAATTTATAAGGAATTTCAAATCAGATAAAGCGAGTTTAAATTTGGAAATTATTCATTAAAGGTGCCATCGTAGACTATAGTTTGACAGTGGCTACATCCTTCATGACAAAGTGATTTTTTTTTCGAGACAATTTTTAAAATCAAATTGAGAAAGAAAAACAAATTAATTTATAATTCAGAACTTTCTTAACTGCTAAGATAGTTAAGTAAAAAAAGTTTTCTTTTCTCATTGGATTTTGATGTTAATCACATTGAACCTCAAAAGAATGTTTTGAGAAATGGTGTGAATATTTCAACAATCGGAAATGCGACTCCTTTTACTTGAGGGGGTTAGAGCTACTGGTACCCGAGAGTTCCCAATCTTCCGAATGTCAAGCCCAATCAATCCGATTTCTAAACACCCGGGTAGAAAAGACAGACACTATTATTTATTCTCAAACAACTGATGCCTACTATATCCAAGTCTGAGAGAATTTTAATTATTTTTGCCTTGGATTAATTTCTAGTTATTGGCAAAAAAAGAGAGAGGAAATATCTGTTTTTATATTGTTTTTAAAAATCAAATTATTTTTTCAATGTAAGTTTCTCAGGTCTTGTACAAAATTTAATTAAATCCTAATATAAGTTTAGTGGTTTGGTTGCTGCAGTAAAGTGCCCTGTATAGTTTGAAATAGTAATTTTTCTTCCTAGAACTACTTAAAATATGCCTAGAAGCATTCCCCATAATTATTACAAATAGATTTGATATAATTAGTCTAAATTTATTGCTTCTGAGCAAAGTAATGACTTTCCAAATTTAATTTTCTTTACAACCATTTTCTGAAGCCCACAAGACATACTCTTGTTTTATTTGCAATATACAAAATACAACCAGAATTATCTAAGGGCAATATTTACCATTTTCTTTTCAGATTTATCAACTATTGCAAGTCTTGTTGTTTGGTTGTTTTTTTTTTTTTGTTTTTTTTGACTGAAATAAATCTGTGCATTTTGTAACATGTGGACTAAAACTATAATTACATCCCCCATGTTTTAATTTTATCAACCATTCCTTTCATTCTTTGCATTCAAAATATTGATCAAATCTATTTCGCCTCAACACACTTGTTACAACTTGTTGGATAAAATACTATTATTTTATGTAATAAAAATCTCTCTCTGGCATTCTATGTCATAGATGTTAACATATGGTACACTACATGAAACAGCTTTGTGAAATAAAAACTATTTTATATTTCTCTAACAGCATTTCACACCCACTAGAAAACGGCAAACTGATATGGACAATTCTGTATCTTTTTCTTTTACACAAATAGATCTGCTGTATCTAACAGTTTACTAATGCAAAGAGGCTTTTTTATGTATTGCTATCTACCCACAATATGTGACACTTTTTATGAAAAAATGTAAACAACATACCGTTTGTTATCATTGTTAATAAATCGGCTAATAAAACAGATATAAATTTATTTATTCATGATTGATGCTTTTTGGTTTGCTTTTTGTATTTTTTTCCTTTGCAATGATTTTATAAATAATATGAAACATTGTGCATTTAGTACCAAACAAAATTAATCAACATACTTCTATAATTAAACAAGCTGAATGCTGTCTTAGCAAGAAACATGAGCCCTTACCCTCAAAACCTGAGTAAGCATTATTTTCCAGATTTACTTTAACATCTGACTTTTATAGACAGTATTCGTATTTATTTCTTAATGAGTTTCATTTTTTGTTTTACATCTGAGAGAACAAAAATTCAGTCTTTACCTGTTGTGCTGAAGAATTAGATGATGGGTTACTGGCAGGATTAGCACTAGGAAAGGGCACTTGTGTGGAGTCTGCAATAACAAATCAAATTTAAAAGATTAGTTACACCATGTTGAATAGACACATACTAGGAAAAATACGAATTTGATTTTTTAAAATATAATTTTATCATTAATTGTCAAATTTCTTGAAAGAGTTTTTATTCATTCAAAAATAATTTTAAATTTACATGAAGGTATATAAGGTGAATGATAATGTGTCTGAATAAAACTTTGCTATTACAAGGAAAAATATTCTAACGAAATGTTTAACCCAGTTTCAATTCTTGAAAAAAAAACTATCCTATGTTGTTTATTTCCTGGGTGACACGTGATAAATGGATACAGCTGTACTTACACATGTACTGGGCCTGACTGTAGCTGGAGGAAGGATAAAAACCGGTGGTACCCTGTGCCACTTGTGTTTTTTTCACTACACAAAATAATAAAATAAAAATAAATACTTAATTAAAAATTTCTCATCCCGCACCCCCCAAAAATAATAAATTAAAAAAATATATATGAATAAAAATGCTCAAGATTTTGGGTGTGTTGTCACTTGATTGGCATTAACATATTTTTATGCAGTGTGATGGAGATCTGCCCCCCCCATAAACCTGTGTCTGGTCTGTTAACACAGCCCAGAGACAGAGTCCGATGAATATCTTCCCCAATGTTAGGCATGCAAATTAAGTGATAACATCTTATAGCACCATTTCATGCTTTTCTGATTTCCAATAATCCAATAATTTCCAAGTTAACTGATAGCACATCATTAATAAAGCAAAGATTTACAATATGTTCCCCCCTTTCAATGTATAAAATGCATGCGAAATGCTTGCTGTCAATAAATTTCTCGTAGACTACACATGGTTTTCATCAGGAGCCGAAAATCAGATGGGGGAGAAATGTAAGTTAAAGAAACTTATAAATCAATTTAAAGTCAATCAAATATACAGATCCTGCCCCATCAATAACACTGTTTATTGTTTACGAGGTTATTTGGACAGTGAAGCACAACTGGATAGGTAATAAAGTGAGCACCTGCTAGAAAGAGAAAGAGGGAGAAAAAACAAGTCTTTAATTGCTTGTATCCCCCCTTTTCTATATCATCAAAAATAATTTTGTTTGCTTGAATGTTGTATAATACCAATTTTCTGTAACACCTTTTTTTTGAGATAGTTATACTTGGCATTAATAATTGAGATTTGTTTTAAAAAATCTATATTAATACAAATGTACTTGAGAATGAACATTTTATGAGCAGAAAGTCACCCATGAAGTTTTCAATAAAAAATGATTTACAGTAATTTTTTTTTATTTGAAAGCCATGTGCCTTGGGCTGACATTAAGATGAGAAGTACAGTTGACTTACGATCCTGAGGGTTGTACATGAGGGGATATCCCCCCTGCTGCTGGTAACTGAAGCCCGGTTGGAGGCCGGAGAATTGAGAGTACGCTGTGTTCATCTCGGAAGCTGATGTCCTAGACACCGCAGCACTAGGGGAACTGTTGCTATAACAATGGAATGTTGATTACAATTAATTTTTTAAATGTGTTATACATTTTACAGTTACGGTAAATTAACTTTTTTTATAAATGAAATATTAATAGTTTTCAAAATAATTTTATTTTTTAATTGCTATCTTTTTTTCATTGTGTTTTATTTTAATCTTCATTAATTGTTATGTTTACCTATTATAGAATGATGTGAGTGTTGTGTCCAGCCCAACTTCACTGTTGGATCCTACAAAAGCCAACAGAGAAACAATCAATTCAAACTAATCTCTATGGTTACAGTACAGTATAGCTGTTCTGTGTCAGGGTAATTGCATGTGAAAACTCCCCACTGCCTGCTCTATGTGAACTTGTCAAGTCCTACACTTGTCAGGGCAAACATTTCCTAACTTTTTCCCCTTAAAGTTTTCACTCATAATAAAAAGCTCCATTCTTTTCTAGTTCAAATGACCACGATGAACTTGTACATTTTGGCCGTTGGGAAGTGGACCATTACCTGTTAAGTTGTCCAGCGAATCGGTGACGGAAAAATCGACTGGGCTCGTGTCACAATTGGGTTCACTTTTCACTGTGTGTAGAAAATAAAAGTAAAGATATAATCTTTATAGATACAAACAATGATCCCCCTACCCAGATAAACCTCATTAAGTTTTCATAATTGATAGGAAATGAGGCATTTGAATGCGACACATTCCATTATAGGTGGGAATGAATTTAATGCATCACATTAGGAACAGCTATAAGTTGTATTAGTAACTGCCATTAAATCTGTGAAATGTGACCACACACTAACCATTTATACATCCACCTGTACTTATAAATATGCCAAAGAAAAATTCAAATACTGATTTCTGATTCCTAAAAGTGTTTTCCAGGTAATAACAAACAGCTGCTAGTTATCATTTTCAATGTAAAGTTATTTTATGAAAGATTTTTTTTTTAATTTCAAACAAGTGAATTAATGGAATAAGCCATAAAAACTGTTTACTGTTTTCAAAAATTAATGAAAATTTTTAATCAGTATTTTTTTTTTCACCATCATTTTTGTTGTTGATGTTTTCAAACAAACAATAAATCTTTTTTTTTTGGCAATGAAGTTATTGAATTTTTACATCTTTTTTATTATTATCACTTTTTATTTGAATTTCTAACAATCTAAATAATAAAAAGCTAAGTTTTACCTGCTGGAGGGGAGCCAGCTGACATTACCCAACTCTCACTGCTGCTGAAGGTACTGCCATCTGGTGGTGAAGCGAGGGACTCAATACCACCTTCAAAAAAAGTCACAGAGGAACTGTCACCAGTGAACATATCTAAAGGAAAAAAGTGTTTGAAAGAGGAGTTTCACCAAACTTGGACTTCCCTCAAATCGCAAAGGGAATAGACACCTCTGAGACAAGCAAAGTGTGATGGCCATGGATTTTTGGTCTCTCTTAGAGTTGAATGTCAATGTATGATGTAAAAAGGAAGCACGGAACAAAAGAATTCTTGTAACATTGGGTGTTAGAATATCAAACTTGCAACACATTTGCAGACTGGAATCTGGTTACTCTATGGTCACCTACTGATGTACATGATGCTGTCATGGTTGTTTGGTTATAAGTATTGAGTTCTTGTGGTGAATATAGGTTTGCAGATCGAAGCATTATCTAAGGGACAATGGTTTCAAGTTCAAAATGGACAAGGGGACAAATCTATGTATATTAATGATCAAGAAAGGCAATGGATTAGGCAAGTTCTTCATCCAATCCAATTCAAAGCAATGGCTACCGATACATAAATCTTCTATCAGACATCCCTACTGATGACAGAGTACCGTGGCTTATAGCCGGATTTTTGTTCAATGTTTTACTTGATAAAAATAGATGATTACTGAGCTAACAATTAGAATTTATTCCCCAGTCACCGACTATAAAAAAATTACCTGTCATGTCCAACAAATAAAGCTATATATCCCTCTGCTATTGATTGCCTTGTCATCAAAAAGGGATGTTGCAATCTGCTTCAAATTAATTAAACTTTTGCTTTGGTAATAAGCCAGTAAGCAACCAGACACTGTGACTTACAGTGCCTAGAGCCAATAAATTTAGATTTAACATTGCATGGCAAGTTCCCCTTTGCATCAGAACTGGCAGAAAAATATAAAGATGACCTGCCCTGCATACATCTTTAGTCCCCTACCACGGACCTCAGAGAAAATAAAATAAACTAGGGAACGTACAATCAGCCCAAGTTTGCTGAGTGAATACAGTTGAGTAGGAGCTTCTACTTTGTTCTGGGTGGAAATAGGGATGATTAGTATTACAGCTAATCAATTTTTTAAACTATTACAAAATGTCGATATGGAGCTGGGGATAGTGTGCCGGGCGGCCATTGTTTCCACGACAATGTGATGTAGTGTTATGGCAATTGTCAGCTATTGGAAGGCCTCACTTGTGGATGAAACAGCAAACAACAAGCTTTTATTAAAAAGCATTTCATCCCCATTAGTTTGATCATTTACATAATCTCATAGAAGAATGGAACGAAACTAAATTACGTTACGAAGAGTGAGTGCCCAAGACAACACCATAAAGGAGATGACAAAAAATACATATTCCTGTTAATTAGGCTAGCAATTTAATAAGCAATAATTTTACAGATTCTTCTAACTCCTATTACTTATGAGGTGGAAACTGTTACTTATATTGAGATTGTTGTGACTGACTAGGCACTTCAGTCTTAAGTAGCCACTTCCCATTGTAGGATCATTAGAACAGTGAGAGAGTCAAGTGGGTCCACTAATAACAGCAAAATAGCCCCTAAGAACAGCCTGCTTCATTACAAAGCTGTCAAGTGAATGAAAATGATGTCTTCTACAGCCTGAGAAAAATCTGTGAAAATCTACTTACCATCTGAGGTGCCATTGGGGGTTGGGCTCGAGGGAATTCCTACGCTGTCTATGGGAATTTCACCAGGCTCTAAGGGTGAATTTTTATTTCGGTCCAATGTCACCAAGGGGTCCTCAGTCAAACCTTGCAATTCAAGGACCCTAGAAAAAAATAGAACAGTGTATGAAACACTCCAATCTTTCATAAAACTTGCCAAAGAAATTTCCGAATTTTTTTTTTGTATCAAAAACATCTGTGTGAACAGGGATGACCTTCTCCGCACTATTAAAAATTTGAATTCACTCTCATGACCCTGACGGAAATAAATTTTAATCTCTTGCTACAAATGTTCGTTACAGAATAAAAGAATTGATAAATAGTGTGATTAACTTAAAAAAAGAATCAACTCGCTGGTTCAAAACGGTAGAGCACGCAACCCATAATCAATGTCTAAAGACTTTACTGGGCCAAATGTGACCAAGTAAACAATATCTTCACCGATTTTATCACTAAGAATTTCATGCTTCCATTCCGCAACTACCCATGAAACAAAAATTCTTGTGGATACACCATCATTTCTCTTTTTAAAAAAAATTATCACATAAAGGTACTTTAATTTCTTTTTGCAGTCATTCAAACATGACACAAGGCAATGTCTTTCTTTTCTCTGACTGACAATGAATTTATATGTATTATCTGAAAACCACAACAATGGATTAATTCACCCATCTATTCCAAACAGTCAACCTCAATCCTTAAGAAAATATTTGACAAAAAAAATGACTATGCAATAACTTTTGTCAATTAAAATAAACACAGATATATTCTACATAACTCGTAGTATCAAAACACAATTCGGGTATTTCAAATGTACCTATATTTGATGTTTTACGATTTACTTTTCTAAGAATAAAATCACATGACAAGCAAATCCACTGACCCCAATAACATATAAACCAGGAAAAGTTTTAACACATGTTATACAGAGTTACTTAATTTTTTTCCCCCTGTAAAAACCATATTAAATTGTACTTTTTTTTGTTCCTGGCCTTTGTGTTATCGGTATTGATTTGTCTAGGCGAAGGCTGATGTGACAAGTCTATATACAGATTTACTTCACAGCTTAAGTTGGAACAAGCCACATAAAATCACTCAGCTTGCAAATGGACAGTCGTAAAATGATTTGCAGATGAACTGTAGCTAATAAAAGCTGATTCTTGTCTTTCTCTCCGTGAAGAAAATAAACATTTTAACCGAGCTGACATGACTTTTCCTTTGACTTGGTAGTTCATTATGAAGATTATTTAAGACAATCAAAAGATACCCTTGTCAGATCCATTATGTTGGTAAATTTCTCACAATCCTCTACAACATGTCTATGTACTTTTTCAAAATAAACCTACTTTTCAGAACAAATCACATGAAAAGATTCAAAAGAAAAAAAATGTCTGTGATTTAGAGCAAGTGAACCTTACCTTGTACAAAGCTAAAAATAAAAAAAGCCACACACCTCCAGAGTTAAAAAGAATGTAAAAGTCCTCACATTTATTGCCAACATTTGTGGTGTGTTGATCGAGAGAAACACCAAGGGTACTTAAAGACGACACAGCATTCCGCGATGACAGCAGCCAGAAAAAGTGTTAACATTTAACCAAATACACAGACACACAAAAAAGACCAAACATACTCCTGGCGTCACGACAGCTTACCCCGCAAAAAGTCCAAACAGGATAAATACAAGACAAGCCGAATATCCATTAATAGAAATATTTACACAAAACTGATTTCCAAATAGAATTGGGCAACCCCTATCACGGTGGGCCTGAAAGGGAGGGTGGTACAACCCCACACAACTTTCTATCAAAATAACTATCACCGCTTATTTCTCATTGTCCTCCCAATTGGTCTTTAAATCTTGACAAGGAGCAATACATGCATTTCAGGATGCAGGGACGGGGAAAATAAACTTAAGGCTTCCTCTGCCTAATTGTATGAGAACGTGTGAAAATGCTGAAGATAAATATTTTGTTATTGAGAACGTTAGACTTCACAAGAGGCTGTTCTCTAGTGCTTTATACTATAACTCTTCGTTTTTGATCCCCATAGCATCATAGCAGTAGTGGAGCACTTTGTCTGCACATCTTGTGACAGAATCTTTAAATGCTCTACTATAATTTCAGATAATATTACAGGTAAAAATTTTAAGATTATAATTTAAATTAATTACATGTTGATTTATCAATGTTTTCTATGGACTTGCTAGCCTTTAACATGTATAAAATTTGTAAACCTACAATATCAGTTTCCCTTAATTATTTATATACTAAAAATATCATTCAACAAAATATATATTTGCTGCATTTTAAGTAATAACTTCATGCACAGTGTGTTTACTTCTCTAGTTCTTTTCTGGCATCAAGGAAATAGTCATCAGAAATGATCATGGCTGCTGGTTGTGTATATAGGTCATGTTCTGGTCTGGGAGAGGGCTAGACTGACCAGCCCTGACCAGTGGTGACCAGCAGTAGACAGGATGTGTACACCTTGACAGATGTCAGCCCTGTGTATATTGGGGATTACCCCCACCCCTCCTACTCATATATACCCAGGATTATATACACTGCTACTGCAGCTACTCCACACTTCCTACAAGTGACTAATTATGTCAACAATGTAATTTACTTATGTCTGAATTCAAATATTTGTTTCAAATTGAGAGCTATACACTTATATGCTAATATTTATTGACTATATTAACATGAAAAATAATAAATAAACTTAATTAAAAATTTCTAAATTCTGCCATCATGTTTATATGGACTTTAAAATTATTTTTTTTAACCTCAATTAATGCATCTGTAAATTTTATATGAAATAAATCTTTTTTGCTGGATTATCAAAATCAACTTAAAATGACTCTGTTTTAATTAATTTTAGAAATATTTATTTTCAATTATAACTTAACAGATCTACTAAAATGCCTTTCTTTGATAAGAAAATTAATGGAAAAAAATTAGTTTCACTGATGTTTAAAATGATTAAAACAATACAAAAACCTATTTATTTTAACACACTGAATGGTAATGGGAAAAATTTTGTGTATAGACAGTGTTCCCCCTTTTTATTTTGTTAATAGTGCATGTGCTTCTTTACATTTAAAACATTTGTCTCTTCTTTGTGAAAAACAGATGAAAATGCTGATATTTTCCCTCTAGACTGGAAAACATTTGAATGCCTTTGTTTTAGAACAGCCTAGCGGAGAGAAAACTACAAAAGACCCTCCATTGTCAGATTTTATGCACATTCATGGTGTCTTTCCGCAAACAAGGTCAAGCAGTTTTTTTTTTTAAGAATAAGGGGGGACTTCAAATGAGGATACAAAGAATATCTAGTCCTAGATGTTCCTCCCTATTCTTTTTTTGGTTCCACAATCAACTCTTCTGTTTTTAGGAAAACTGGAGGAGGGTATGTGTGCGATATAAGATTTGATTTGCTGCGCCAATAATTTTCTAAACTATTTACCTGTCTCCTCCTGTTGTTGTTGCTACGGTGACACCAGAAAGAGACTCCTCTGAATTCTTTCGAGCTCTCTTGGCCTAAAAATGGAACCAGAAATATTCTGTTAATTTTCAGCAACTTTTTAGAACACGTACAAACATGCAACATAAGACTTTTTTTGAAAAGAAAATTAAATTTCATTTTTTTGCTCATTTTTCAGATTTTTATTTATTTGTATTTTTTTGGCTTTTCTTCCTGTGTGGCAATGATATACATCAAATAAAGAATACTTAAGTATAAATTTATTATTTAGCATTCAATCTAGTTTATGAAAACAAACATCAAAATAATTTTTTATTATGAATCTCTTAAATTTATTACATTACACTTTCCCCAATTAAGAAAACACCCTTGCCACGTTGTGTAATATCTATTGATATCAATCTGCAGCACTTCAGAGAACATCACTAGCATCATGGCCAGATGTAACCACCTCATTAAAACCGGAGAGAATCTAACAGAACACCCCTCATTAAAATCATATCGGCATACAGCACAAAAAAAAAGCACTCGGAACCACTCACCTTCCTACAGGGTGGGGAGGCGGGAGGGGAGATAGAAATAAAGAAACCTAGTCGAGGGTTCACACTCCCCAACAACATGGTGGATATTTTTCTCTCCCCCTTTTCCTCTGATGTTTGTAGACACATCAGACAGAACGATATACTAGGTCACACACATGCTTGTAAATTAAGATTGCCAGATCAGCAGCTAAATGGTTATACTGCCTCTCCTCTCTCTACAGGGAAAAGACAATGACCACAAGGGGGCTACACGCACGGCAGGAGGTCTCTCTTGGAACAAGGTCACCCCAACAGACCTGGCCTTCCCCCCTCCTTCAGTGACCAGAGTAAATCTTATCTGATGGGAGGCTGATGAATTTTGGGGAAAACATCATCAATATTGTGATTATGACAGCAAAAACAAGTTGCCTATATTTATACTGTGGCTTGTATTAGTGAGGTTGGAGGAGAGATTAGGGGGGAGAGAGGGTGAAATCGGACTCTCCAGGAGGGCATTATAACCACAGGAAAATGACACAAGATTCAGATGGGCAATTAAAGATGTCAACTGTGTGCTAACTAAACTAATTGGGTTTGAATCATACTCCTCAGCAGGGTACTAAAGAGAAGTCTGAGAGGGCTAAGCAATTTTGAAATCAGATTTTAAAATAAACTTATAAGGTCTTAAGATTCAAAAGAAGTAAATGTTTATAATAATAAAGTTGGAGTTTATTTTCTAAAATATATCCGAGATGGTACATTTAATTAAAATAAATTTATAATTGTACTTCATAAATAAAAATAAATATATAAAAAATATTTAATTATAATTTCTTTATAGCATTCAAAAATGTAAAGTTTAAGTTTTAAGTAACCAGTTAAATCTAATCATTTAAAAAAAAAATATTCAGTGAAATTCTGTAAATTTCAAAATAAAATATTTGCATTGGTTTTCCTGTTAACAAATTTCAATATTGAAGTTTAAATAATATTTATTTTAGCAGTAAATTAATAAAGTATGATTTATTTTATTCAATAAATGTGAGTATATTATGAAACAAATCCTAAATCAATACAGACAACCAATTCCCCACCTAAACAGATTTTTCATTTTCCCTCTATTAATTCAAACAAAAACAAAATAATTAAAAAAGACGGCTATACATGATTGTCTTAAGACTTTAATATCATTATAGGGTTCTTTTATAAAACCTGATGGTAATTATCAAGACATAATTAAAAGTACCCTGCGTGATATCGGCTCATCAGATAAAACAGATTATGGCAAGTCCGTCCACTCTGTTAATCTCAGGTGTGACTACCAGCTATTCATTTCCTTCCACATGAAATGACCACGTTACACCTGTGTCCATGGTCGCTGATGAAAACCAGAGACTAACTCCCAGAGTCATTACCCACTTGGTAGGGGGGATGGGGAGAAACACAGGGTTTAAGGTCTTTCCTCGCGTAATTTTCTGATTATGTCATTTTTTTGTCCACCTGTCCCTCTGGGACAAAGGAAGTATCCAGCGGAGAGATCTATGTTTAAATGTAAGTCACCCAAGGAATTGTACATCACTTACAAATTACCAGGGAAATTACCTGTGTAGATGTAACTGTGAAAAAATCCCGGACTTATAATTAAATTATAAATTGCATAAATATTATATTTTTCTTCCTATGGTTTTTAATTATTATTTAATCCCAATATCAATTTACTAATAAATCAAAATAATTTTTTGATGAGTTTATTTGCACAGAATCATATTAATATCAGTACAAATGAAACTTTCATTAATTTAAGAAATACAAATTTTGTTTTAAATTAATTTTTTGTGGAGGGAAATATAAATCTGAAACATTAGATTAACAAAAATAAATCTAGATTAAGTTATTTAATTAAATCTTATACATTTTTCCATTATAATATTCCAACCATATAGGCAATGAGGGCAATAAATACTAATGTACTCTGAAACAACAATACCAGTATCACTTGGTCATATTACACTTACAATCACATCAGTTTATGACCACCAACTTGATACTTACAAATTTTCTCTACATTAGTAAAAATTGATTTTGTCCTCCCATTGCAAACCAATATGAATTTTTATTGTTGAAATAAAATTCGAGCTGACATGTTACGATTTTATACGGATTAAAGAGACCGCAAGACTTACCTTATCCTTGGACTAGGATTTTGACGAAGAAAAACAATTAAGTCCCAAGTTCCATAATTAACAAAATAAAAAAAACTGATCCGACCAAATGAGAATGACAAGGGACCAGCCCTTACTATCCACTAAGTCCTAAAGAAATCGGTCCCCTGTATTTGAAATCGGACATGGAAACTGTGCCTACCTTCTTAATAGTACGGTGTCAGGCTACCGCTTGTTTTCACCCAACAATGAAAGCCAATACCACACCAGTCAAACTCGCTACTTTTTACTGCAATTCAATCCAACTTCGGAAAGCAAACAGATATGGTTTAGGTTGAGGGATAAAGTATGTAAAATCCAGCCCTCCCTAGAACACAAGCTGACCACAGGTAGATACAAGCTATCTATGTTTATTAATAAGAGCTAATTAGTATTCACCAAAGCCTGAACAATTGCTATCATTGGCTTAAATAAAATGATTTTAGGAATCAGGGGGGCGGAGTTTAAATAAGGCTAGCAGACACGGGGAGTTTAACTTACTGTTAGGAATCTGTCATTTACCAGTATCAATACAGAAGGCGGGCCTTATCTCCAACTATCACCGAGAAATTCATCAAATTTTTAGTGCCTGAAGGGGAAGAAGATCAGCTACAATAATTGGATAGAAATTCACCATCAAACTATCAAATACCTTTGTGGAAATTCATTGAAACTTTTACACTGTATTTAAAGACAATGATTTTCGCTGAAGAAGGAAGCATCTTCTTTGTGCTGTGTTTCCTCTTCGAGTAATAATGTATAAGACACATACTCAACATTAACTAGGTCTATTACTCTCAATCAAACAAAATTTAAATGAAAATTTTTCAATTATCACATGAGAAATTATTTATGCTTATGATGTTTTCTAAAAATTAATGAAGAAAAAAAAACTGTATTGAAATTGGAATAATAAAACAACTTATTGCAGAAAAATTTATTTATAATTTAAAAAAAAAAACAACTTTTTTTTTAAGGTTTTCAGCTTAAAAAAAAATTCTTCAAAAGCATCATGACAGATTATTAAGAAATCAAAAAAAAGTACTCTCCTGGGTATTGCAAAATACCCAAAACATTGATTATCACATTTTTTTTCCAGGAAACCCCTACTTTTTAAAAGAAAAACTGAATTTTAACGAACACTGTTAGAAACAAAATGCAAATATGTAGGATATTTTAATGTGTGACAGATTAATGGAATCCCACAAGAACTGCATTTTAACAATCAAAACAATGATAGTTCTGCACTACTTCCCAATTCTCCTGATATTTAGGAGTACTTTTTCCAAGAAATGAGAAGAATACTATGCTGTCATTTATATGGTAATATTTCATAACAAATGGAACAGGAATTAATTTTTACATTTACAGAAACTCTGGTAGGCTACTTTAATTTTGAAGAGCACCCATTTACTCTCAAGAATACACCAAAATTTCATACAGAATATCATATGACTCCAAGCCAAATTAACAAAATACTGCAACATATACCCGGTACACATAAAAAAATACAAACTTAAAATTACTATTATTTATTACTTAAATTTTATTATTATTATTTTTTTTTTTTGTAAAAGAAAATATCAGTTAAACAAAAAATACAAAGGAAATTTAATTACAATATTTCTGAAGGTGACCAACTTGTGCTTATACGGATAATAAGAACATGAGAAACTACCAGTTTTTACATTGGAAGAGGTATCTATTTCTTCCAAAGCTGCAGTAGTGCAGTACTGTAGAAGCACAAATTTTCATGGGCATAAAATTTCGTTGTTAATTTCGTGTGCATTTAATTTCGTTGTTTTAAAACTAACCCGGCCTGTTCAATATATAGTCAGATGAAATTTCGTGTGGGATTTAATTTCGTTGAATTTTGTTAACAACGAAATTTAATCCCCCACAAATATTTGTGCTTTTACAGTATAAATTCAAGTTGTTTTAGTATTTGTATTGCACAATCACCACATCAGTTTATAGTTATCTAATACATGTATCTTACAGTAGATGTCAGCTGTAGGATTTACCTAAAGAGATTTTAGTGGTAGATGTCTAATGGTAACATTTGTTATAAACTAGCTGGATAAAAATACAATGTTGTAATGTAATAAATTTCATTATACATGTAGGAAAGAGGAGGGGGGAGAGCTCCCTCCTTAATTGGTCACTTATGAATCTCAGGATACCTGACCAAGGAAAGAATTCACAACAAGCAGATACATTTAGTGAAAAGCAAATATTTTACATCTCAAAAATCAAAAGTGAAGTAAATTTCATGTTGCAGTTTAATGATACATGTACAATAAACTAATGACTCATATTAACAGTTAAACTCCAATTTAATGAACTGATTTAATGAACTTTTTAGTTAAAAAAATCTTAAAAAATGGTAAAGTGTAGAATTTGTTGAACAAGATACAAGGATTTATTAGTCCAATTTGGGCCCCAGAGGAGCAAAATAATTTTACAAACTTGAAACAAAAGGAGGAGGAGGAGGATCCAAATGATAGAACAAACCTGATCTTCATACATATAATGAGAGCATATTCTATAGTATTTTTAGTCATTGAAAAATGCATCTTCAAGTCAGATTTATACAGAATATGCATTTTTTAAATGTTTAGTATAATCATATATCTACATAGTCTGACAGGTAACTGTTATAACAATTATTTTTTAAAAATGTTTATTTATTTACTTTTTTTCAAACAATGAAAATAAACAGTGGTCAATATCAGAAAACCTACAGATATAAATCTGTAAACATGACATTAGACATGGACCCCTGAAGACTTCAGAGGTGGGATCAGGTGCCTAGAAGGAGTTAGCATCACCTGCTGATCGTTCACACCCTTGTGAGTATTATGTGTATGTACTTGTCACAAATCTTTAGTTTATTTTAAAGTGAATCAAGAAAAAGAAAATATTAATGTAATATTCAACATTACTTATGGCAAAGTATACTACAGTATAGAGGTCAATGGGACTATGACTCTTGTCTGAACATCTTCTTTTGCTTGAAACTTGCTAATATTTTATGTAGATACTTTGAATACATGTACTAAACTATAGCAATGGATTTGGTGTATCATATTGAACACTGGTGCTTATAGGCATGCACTGGGAATTTTGCATGGATGTTTTTTCCAGTCAGAAGCAAAGATAGCCTTGTTTGAAATATTTTAACTTGAATACCTTGATAAAAAGGATACACAGTTTGGGGACATGCAGGAAAGAAAATTAAATGTTTTTTTTAAACTTACAAGAATAAGGTGCATAGTGATTATAATGCAATCAATCAACATTTTGTCTGAAAGGGCTTGCAGTTACAAAGGAATGGACTTATCTAAAAACTTAAAACTAGTCACTTGATCATCAAGAAAATGTAAGTCAAATCCAGCATCTAAAGCAACTCTGATAGTATGCATCCCTTGATGTATCATTCAAGTAAGTTTGGTTTCAGAGAAGCCTTTATAGTTTCTTGTCACGGACCTGCTCCCAATACTTTATCCTGTTCACTCATCTGGAAAATGTGGGTCAAATCCAACATCCAAAGTAACTTTGATAGAGCGCTTCAATGAGGTATCTTTAGTAAGCATAGAGTTTCTAGTCAATTTAGAAAGAACTATTCCAAAAACTTAAACCTGGTAATTCATTTTTAAATGCACATCAAATTCAGCATCTGAAGCTAGCCTAGTAGTATGTATCCTTAGAGATCTCCTGAGCAAGTTTGGTCAATATGGGGCTTATACGTGTAGTTACATATACTTTTGAACAAACATGTTCCATAAACTTGAACCCGCTCACTCATCCAAAAATTGGGTAAGTCCGGTAAGATCCAGCATCCAAAGGAAGCCTGGTAGTATACATCCTTATATTATCATCCATTCAAGTCTGGTCAATATAGACTTAGAAAAAAAAAAGTTTTTCCAAAAACTTTAACCTGCTCCAAATTCATTCTTTAGCAGAAACTGAGAAATCTGAAACCTTGACTGGTACAATGAAGCAGCTTTCTTGTATTTCTGATTGAATATATTAAGGCTTAAAATACTTAAAATGAAAACTGCTCCAAGAACTTTAATCTGGGATGCTGATGCCAAGGGCATTACATACCCCCCCTCCCCATTTCAAAGAAGTCAGCTAAAAACTCATCTAATTCATAACCAAAGAAATACTAAGTGTTTGAAATGAAGAAAGCAGTCAGAATACATATTCTTAAGTTTGTTGTATAATCTGGTCAACGAAATTGAAACTTGTTACCTATTGCTAACAACTTGAATGCTCCAGCACCAACTGCACTTCTGTCATTTGCAGAATCAGACACATACAGTAAAACATAGTTTAAAGCAAAGTGCTAAGACAAGCAGTTTTGAAGAGTTATGTATAGGTATATTGTTTTATCGTAAAAGTTCATTCAACATCTTAGAAAATCACTTTACTATGAACACACAATGTAATTCATCATAAGCATGTTTGCTGTAACTGTGCTTTACTGTAATATGGAATACAAAGGTTTGAACTAAACAACCAAGGCAACAACACCCAACATCCACCCCAACATTACAAACAAAGAGAAAGTTGATGAACATAGGGCAAGATAACCTTCACTTCAGACCTAATCAGTACAGGTAGGTAATGAGCAGAAGGGGGCCGCAGGTTGACACAAAATCCCCCTCAACATTAGAAATGAAAGTAAAAGTAAATGAACATGGAGGGCAAGATAACCTTCACTTCAGACCCAATCAGTACAGGTAGGTAATGAGCAGAAGGGGGCCGCAGGTTGACAGGGATGGCAGAGGCTATTATCTTCCCTTGTGTGCGTCTGATCATTATGTACCAATTCCTTTCTGATTGATTAGCTGCGGAATAATCAGCATTATCAAATCTGTATTGTACATGTGAAACACTCTACAATTTTCAGCGCACAAATTCCTTTGAATGCTGACTTTATTCATGGAGAAAATAATACACCTTTTTTCTCCAACCTCCATAACTCACAATTCAAACGATTTAAACAACTTGCTTACTTTGAAAGTGGAAATTACGGGAAAGCTTCTCAAAGTAATAAAGCGCATTATGTATCATTAACTGTCCATTTAAATGAAAAAGGTTACATCAGGTCTTCCTCGCCTCACAATTAGCTGAAGCCAAATGTCGTCTGGTTTAACAATAGCATCAATCAATTCCACAGTTACTTCTATAATGGTCCTCAGCATTTTATCATTTTTTTCTTTTGCTGTCTGTACTCATATTGATAAGCTCAAAATAAAGTATCAAAAGAATTTTTAAAAGTGCACTTCAAAGCTGATCAGTATCTGTTGACTGTTTGCACACATCAAGAATTTTTGCCCTTGAATTTTTCGAGGATTTTTAAAATTTTTATTATAGCTTGGATGTAGCAACATTTTACAATTTTAGAAGTAAAGTGCGACATCATAATTTTATCAGCACACATCAAGAAATTTTGTCCTTGAATTTTTCGAAGAATTTTTTTTTATTATAGTTGGATGTAGATACATTATTTTACAAATTTAGAAGTGAAGGGCAACTTTTATAATTTTTATCGTAAAAATTCAGACAACATAAATAACGTGTTAAGCATTCATTGCCATGAATAGACCCTGCACTTATATGATAGATGTTCTAGAACATCAGTGCAAGGAAAAGGATCCCTCAATTAGTGCAAGGAGAACTACCCAGTACATTCCAATTGTCAGGGAGCATCCATTCATACATGATATATTCCAAGAATGGGTATGAAAAACCATTGCCTGATTTCCTTGAGGAATGGTTTCAGAGAAATGAATATTCTTTTCCCTTTTTGCTTCAGTGCACACTCTTCGTAATGTGTGATTTTATTGCAGCAAGAATGGAACTGTTATTCCAATGTTACCTGACACCCCACATTTTCACCAAATTTACTAAAAACCCTCTTTTCCCTCATGAGACCAAATTAAAATCTGTGCCATGAAAATTACTTAAATAAAAACAAAAATTAAGCATTTAAACATCCATATCAAAATTGGAAAATTGAAACTTCACTCTCAAATCTTTATCTTATTACTCTGTGGACACATATTTCAAAATTTTCAACAACTGTAATGTAATATGCAACCAATCTTATTATGCAGTAGTACCTCACAAATATCCATCCTGTATTATTTTTTTACAATAGCTGTGTGTAATATTAAAACGATACGATTTTCCTTTAAAGAACAGTGCTTAGCAGAATTTCAAGGAAGACTTCCAATTCTAAATGCTTCATGGCATCGGAGGGAAAATGACAGTTAGATCTCTCATCTAATAAAACAAGCCTCACAATTTCCTTAACAATTATGAAGATGGCAATTTCCAGGATAGAAAAATTTCCCCCATTTCATTTCCGCTGTATGTTGGTTTGCTTGTTGACTGCAGGCTTTTAACAGTGCGCTGGCAGTCTCCAATTAGAGCAGCCAGCGTTCTAATCAAGCCATCACTGGGACCAGAATCATCTCTACAACAGGTACCCTTCATCAGCCACGAGAAATGACACAGAGGATCTGTTTTTACTGGCCAAGAATATGTTGTCCTTTGTCTCTCCACACATCCTATTAATAGCATTGTCTCCACATCTTCCTTCTTGGCTCAATTTGCATAATTTACGGTCAAACCTTGTTGTGTTGAATCTTGGAGATACCTGGAGATTTGATACCAGTGATTGAGATACTGAAGTTCAGCTTTATTCATTTATTGCAAATTTAGACAAATGTTACATCTATTTCTTGGCTCAAACTGTTTGCATTTACAGTCAAACCTTGTTATCTTGAACATGGTGGGACCAAGATAAAACTGGGAGATATTTGCAGTTTAAGATATCAGTGATGATCGCTTTTTTTTAATTTATGCAAATTTAGACATACCTTACCATGGTTAAATATTCTTACAAACTTAATTGTTTCAGTGACAAAATAATGTAACATGAAAGATAATGACTTTTTAAAAATTTCATACATAAAAAGACCAGATATAATGTGCACATTATGTTTACAGAAGAGATAGTCAAAAAATGGGAATTTTTTTTATAAAATCTACCATTAACAAGAGGGATAAGATGTCACATATACCACATGGTCACTATTTTAACATTCCCCTACCGTTACATCACTAGCCAAAGACCAAGTCTAAACAAGGAACAAGCAGCTGACTCAGTAACTACACATGTATATAAACTCGAGTGAGTCAAACTCGAGGGGGGCACCTGCTTCCACTGACTCAGGACCCCATCAATCAATGTGATCGGGAACCACGGACCTATCAACACCTGTCAAAAAGGCCTTACCTACCATAAAGTAGTGTCTCTAATGTGTCATCTAACAATCATCTCATTAATTAAGATGGCCAAGATTGTAACAATCAATTAAATCATACTGAAAAATTCATGTTTCTGAAATATCAAATTTACCAAGTTGACACAGACCACGTTTCAAATGTCCCATGATTACGATCACTGGCTGTTAATTCCATGTACCAACCTATGTCCCTTCCTTTAAACCGGGCAACCCAATACCCCACCATAACATATATATTTCAGCTTTGGAATCTGCTACCAAACTCCAAAATATTTGATTGGCAATCGAGCATAAGCATTTAACCCCATTAGCCAGAGACAATAGATGTTAGCAAGACAATTTGTTAGCTACATGCGGATGCATCCCTGTATTTTCCTCATATGCAGGCATATTCGAGGGATACCTGGTATAATTCCTTATAATTCTATCAATTGAATCATTCACTTTTTCAAAATTAAATAATCTTTTACTACAAATTAAAACATATTGGAGCAAATTCCTCATAAAATTAGTTGCTCTACCGAAAATTCTGTGATGAATTAGAACTGTCTTTGTGGCAAAGTCACGATTCCAGTGCATTAAGATTTTCTCCAGCTAATTTGAATTGATTTGCTTTTAAATGACATGGCTTATTTTTAGATGTGCTTTTCAAAAATTTGCTGTATTTAAAACAGATAAACTTGTGTCAGAAGAAAGAGCTCCTGAACAAATAATTCAGTTGATAATAAAATGGATCGTGTGATGGCATGCAGTTTCCGTCAAACCGTGTTTGGGGAGATTCTAATTCTGCATTTTAAATAGTTTCCTAACATGCAAAATGATTGAATAGAAATAAAGGCTTATCCACTCGGCCGTGAAACAAGGAGGGTTTAAATTTGTCTTTGTATAAATCGCCCCACTGACTTCATTATCTCTGAATTCATTTCTTTTTTCCCAAATCTCTCGTAGACCTATAATTCAACAATTACAACATAGCTTAGCCTTTCCAGTGAAGTTAATATTTCAAACAGATAGTTTAATTTCTGATTTCATTTTCCTCTCTCATTTTTATTTCAAAGACAGCAGCTGTATGCAGTGTTAAATGACTGACCTTGAACATTGAGATGTGCTATTTCTATGCCATTTTTTTAATTTGTTAAAAAACTCTACCTTTTAAGTCTTTATTCCAGTATCTTTATATGGTGTGAACCAATCAAGCTTATTGGTTTGCGGGAGCACAATTTCCGTCTTACTTTTATACAAATGAAAAGGTATAATCCTTTGTTCCTATTTTTTTAATAAACAAAAAAAAAAGAAGAAAAATTGATAATTAGATTGTATTTTAAAAATAAACTTAATATGAATATGTACAGTAGAACTTCAGTATCTCAAACTCTGATATCTCTAATACCATGGATATGTCAAAGTGATTTTAAAATCCCAATCACTTATTCTTTAATCTGTTTTTAACCCCTGTACCTCAGATATCTCAGTTTTTTTCTGAGTCCCACTGGGTTCAAGCAATCAAGGTTTGACTGTAAGTAAAATTGACTCTGGGACAATATGAAAGAAGGCAAAAATCAAGAATTCATGGTAATTTTCTCAAGATTTCATCCAGCACCACACAAAGTATGTTTTATCCACAGTTCTATAATGTTCAATGATGATTACCGATACTGTTATGGTAATATATAAATCTTACACCTAGTATCCCTAATAACCTGTTTACTTGGTGGAGTACTGACTGGTACACACGCATACGTGTTTATAGTGAACCCTGAGGAGGTGTATAAAGAAGCTTATACATTGTTATAGAAGTGTTACTGTCACAGGTTTGTAAGAGCATAACACAGACATGTACAGAGATTCAATGGGTTAGCTCTACAATAGGCTCTCCTTCTTTTTCAGGATTTGTCTAAACTGTTTAATACCAGTAGTATGCTTTTTGCTAGTACTTGACATTACTTATCCATGAATCAATTTCTGCGATTTTTAATAACCACAGCATGCAACTGCTTACTCAGTTCAGCATCTTTTTTACTTAATATTTATAAATATTTTGATGTCACCTTGAAGATACACACCATCTCCCATATAGAGAGCCTATCCTTACAAAACCAAAGTTAGAACAAATCATTTTTTGCTTCAGCAGTTTAGAAACATTTCAACATGTGGAAGAAGCTTCCCATTGTCAGTTTGTCATGTCCACTGGATTTTATTTACAAAACAAAAACATGAAATACTTAATCGCATCAAAAAACAAGATTTTCTTCCCCAAAGAAAACAGTTTCAATGTTTTCCCAATAATATATACTGTAAATCAACTTTTATTTGCGTACGAGAAATATTTGCGAGATTCGCGACCTACTTTATTTATCGCCGCGAACCCTTTCCTCTGCTTTATATAGATAACAAAATGTTTCCTCTGTTGCAAAAATTAATCACCGCTGAATGATTTCAAACTGATGAATTGCAAATAAAAGATGACACAAATAAAAGTTGGTTTATAGTATATATATTTTTTGAAGAAAAAAAACTATAAATTATTTTTTAGTGGTGTTCCAATATGTTTTAACTGATCTGTTTGTCAACTTTGCACATTGCTCTAGAACATTATTTTATCAGTTACATTATAAATATGGTGAAAAATATAGCTATGTTTTGTTTCATTCACATTCTCACTGAGTTTACATATTAAAACTTTTGATTGGACTTGTCATATAATGTCAATATTGGCCCAAGAAAAGTATTTGTTTATAATAATGGTGACATCAAAAGTGAATGGTCATTAGATCTATCTATAATTATCTATTTTAATAATTTTTAATCAATCACTGATGATTTATACATCATTATTGTGATTGATTACTTGATTAGAAGGGTTTAAAACACTGAAAATTCTACTTTCAAAGTCTTATTCCCCTGAATAGTTTACAAAAACCTAGAACAATACATAGTAAGTATGCCAATAAATTATCTCCGCTTTTAAAATTTTTTAAACATTATGAAGTCAATTATATAATTATCATGATAAATATATGTTATTTTAGTGATAATGAAAAATATTTACTCGGATATAAAGCCTTTTATCAATACAGCTGAAGAGCAAACCGATACCCGATTCCTTATTGAATTCCTCTAGCTTGGGTAACATGATCCAAAACTTCACACACACTTTTAAAACTTGATGTTTAGAATAAAAACCTAAATAAGCTTTTAAAAATTGTTAAGATGTTGTTAAATGATAAAGGCTCCTACACCCAAATTACGATTGACAATCACAAACTGTAAAATACGTGGAGAAAAAGAATTCGGACCATTTTTCTTTTGATCTCTTAGAGTCTCCGTAGACATTTCTGGGTGCCTCTTATCAGTAGCTTGTGGCACTTTCCAATTGATTAAAAATCATTACACAAAAGATTATAATATAACATCCCATAGAGCCGTGCGCCAAGCATAACAAGCGATGTTCCAGATAACGAGAAATAACTTCATAATCAATCTTAACAAATTTAGATTGATGGGAAGATAAAAATGCTTAACTCTTTCTCTCAGCAGGGGAGACGAAATAAAAAATACAACCAATTGAAAGATTATCTAAACTTCAAAAAGAGGGGAGGCCATGGTTACATCTGCCGGGGTACGAGCTCGACTGGGCTCCAAGCTAAACACGGATCCATCATAGGGTCCCTGGCATAATATACCCAAATACTCCATCAAATTATTGACTTACAAGTAAAACGAAAAACTGGTGTGAACCTCCGCACATCTGACAATAACCTGGTCCATCAAATGCCAAGCAGTCTGTAATTACCCACGATCCTCTATTTTCTCTGGGCGTTCAACCAGAACAACACCTAATAAGATAGCTCCCAAACCTCATTGTCTATGACAATTAACTTCTTGGACCCTTTTTTTTTACTGGGCAAATGTCGATTTATTTATTGAAGCAAACTTGTGGAGAAATCTTAGCGATTATGTTTGGGAAAAGGTCCTGTGTGTCAAACTCATAACAACAGAAAAATTGGCTCTGGCATTATTTTTCTGAAAATTTTTCGTACATGACTTTCTTTCTTTTTCCACATGCCTCTCCATCGATTCTTTCATTTTTGTCGAAAAGTTGCTGAAGACTTACTTGGCCTAAAGTCAATATTTGAAAAGGACATTTTAAGAAGCGAGACAACAAAATGAACAAAAGTTGGGGAGAAGTGCTACTGGGGAACCGACATCAATCACGCGGGACTCAGTCTTAGTGTGACTGGAGACAGATTCTCTCTGTTTGCTAGACTCTTCAACCCGCCACAAGCAACAAACTCCTATCTCCCAAAATACCACCAAATCCTCTGTCTAATGTTAATGAGAAAATATTTACCCTGCTTCTCCTCAGACTAATATCAAATAGGGAAGTGTTTGCCAACTCCGAGGTGTAAAACACCGAGTAAATTCAGACATATCGCACAGGGATTCTTCTTGTTTTCACAGAAAAGGTGCTTTTCCGCAGTGTTTTTTATTTGACTATTGGATTACTTCTGATTTTTTGTTTCTTTCATCAGAAAATTAGGCTAGGTAACAGCTTAAACTATTAAAATTTTACTTTCAGAGAATGACATAATATTTTAATTTTTTCCTGTTCAATTTTTTTTACGATGAATGGATAGTGAAAAGAATTTGGGGTAATTATTGCAAAAATAAAAACGTCACAATGGAAATCTTCTTCCCTAAATTTTCATAATTTTAATTTATCCCCCTGAATTTGAATTTTGAAATCAATAGCAAAAGGAAAAGTGATGAGTAATGGTTGTGAATGGGATACTAAATGAAATAGCTAATTCGCTACAATCAAACAATTGGGCTATTCTACAAAAAGTACCAACAGGAAGTATCAGAAATCAGCTTCTATCCAAATGAATGAATATTCATAAAGAAATATTTATTATCATTAAGTATGAGCTAATATACTGAAACAAAAGAAAAACATGTTACCCTGACCAGTGTAACATGAGAGTGAGTATTGATTGTAATCTATATTAACAAATGATTAAAAATAATCTACATCACAACTATAGTCATGCAGATACATAAATCTTTACAGTCTGTGAATATGAACATTTTATATTAACTTTCCAAACTAAAATTTAAAATGAAAACATTAGGGCTTTAATGACCATGATTAAAAATTTAAAAATATATTCCTTCTTCACAATTAATATATAACTTGTAATCATTTTTTTTTTTAAATATATTTAATTAAAAAAAAAGCTTCACAACTATTGGTCTTTTTTTTCCAAAGCTCTGAAATTCTCGGAAACATCCGGCAGATTCATTAGGCCAATGGTAGAACTATTGGGTTAGCATAATGATGCATTGAAGAGTTTATTTTTAAAGCTTTGACAAGAAATAAAAAATAACAGATGTAAAAGTGTAGATGGAAGCCGGTTTGATCATTAGAACAAGGAACCTGCATGGGAAGCGTACAATAACACATGTCACCTCTACATGCTTTAGTCATCACTTTGCGTGGCGAATTTTACACCCACTGACAATTCAAACACTCCGTTCGCTCGTTTTAAAATCTTTAACCTCCCTACCAGTCACAAGAAAACACATACGATAACAATGGGGGTTTACTCTAGGTAAAACGTGAAAGACAGGGCACCTGGGGTTCGCAATGTCTATCGTAAAAATAATACATTGAATGAAATAAAAAAAATCGGGGAAGAAGGGATATTTACCGTATCTGTTGCTGCACATACTATTGGTCGAGTAGAAAATATTTATAGCACAATATCTTTTTGTTCAGTAATAAAAACTTCCTGCAATTTTATATCATCCTTTTAATAAAAATCATTCAACTAATTCATACTTACCTATTTTTACTTCAGATTATGTAAAATACTTCTAAAAATGAACTGAACTTTTATATTTGGTCACTGTCAGGAAATGTTTATGAGAAATTGAAGCTTGCACGAATATTATTGCAAAATCTGAAGTAAATTCAATTAAATAAACCAAAAACTATTTTACATCTCCGAAAAAAACTGCACACTCAAATCTCCAAGATTTCTCGTCATAAACCACTGGCAGTTTATATTTTTCAGAAGCATGCAATACGTCTGTTTTGGCACATTTGGTCCACATCAATACTTTGAGCTATTTTTCTAATCCATATCATAATGGGTCTTTTATGACAACGTCTCCATCTCGCAGGACACCGGAAACACTTGATGAAGATAAAGGATTAGCCAAATTGATTCAAAAAGAAACAAAATTAATAAATTTCCACTTTTATGAACACAGAAATTACAATCATGCAAACATGCACGGTATCAGCCAGAAAAGACTCAGATAAACATCAAGATTCTGGATAAAAAAAATTTATTCCATAGAGGATTTAAATATAATATGTCTAGTCCCTAAAACTGATATTTATACCATAGTCCTATATTTTATTCGGTGTTAAATTCTAGACCACCATCGTTTTTTTCCCCGCTCCAGGGAACCTTGTCACCTAGTGAACTATTTGGCCACATGGAGTCCACACCTGCAACTTTCCTCCTCAATTCACTTATTTTATGATTTCACAATTTTAAGGGTGTAAAAAACAGAGAAACCCCTGACTACATAATCCAGCATCAGTTTATCTGTGAATTGCGATCACTTGTTCCACACATCTGTTGATAGATAACTGTGCTGGGGTTTTATCCAACCCTCACGTGTTAAAATCTACTCAAATCCCCATTGCTGTGAAACAAATAATTTTTATGAGACTCATAAAATTATGGAACTGATTGAGTCTTTATGACAATTCATGTTTTGGGAGGAAATCAAATCATAACCAATGATAAGCGTTAACTTCACAGCTGCTGGAGGCTCACTTTATGGGACTTCATAAAACAAGCAACTTGTTTTTTGGAGTAAAAAATGTCAAATTGGTATGGAGTTGAGGATCATTCATCTTAACAATAACTCAAGGGGGCTGTCAGGATTCAGGGGGAAATGGTGGTGCTATTCTCAGCAGCAGGGGTTTTCCACTACGTTTACCCCCCACCGTCCGCAGGAAAACCATTCTTGTCAAGTCCCAGCTCACATTTTAATTCATTGGATTCAACTTTACTTTCAGCATAGTAAATTCACTAAAAACCAATTTAATATACTGTAAATTACTGTCATATTTCACAAAATTCTACACCAAACCAGATGTTTGCAATCTCTATTCAGATGTTTTTCTTGCCGGAGCCTGACAAGAAAAAATTACCGTAGTACACACAGGGTTAAAAAATTATTAAAACAAGTGGCTTAGTTTTGCTTATTTTCTCTCAAGCTAATCCTTGATCCTATCAGCTAAATTTTCCTGAGGTCAATAAATTCTACTGAAGTCACTTGTAAACATGTAGGGTGGACAATTTATTGGCTTGGCAGACTTGAGGAATATTATTCTTATCGAGGAGGTAATGACTTTAATCTGCAGTTTTATCTAGCTTTTCTGGTAATAATTCACGGGTCTGTAGCTTATCACAAACATAAACTAACAGCCCAGTGTTGGCCCATTACATTTTATTATAGGTAAACTGTTTATAATGACCAAAGCAAACAGGGATGATCAAAGAGGGATAACTCCATGTTTTCACAGCCACTGATACCCCAGTTATGTTTCTTGCCCTACTTTCACACACACAAAAAAGATTGTCTTAAAGTAAATTACGTCATTTTAAAACGGAACCGCGCTTCTTTTTTAGATGTGATTTTTTAACTATATTGGTTTGACTTTTACTTAGCGTCTTAAATATCCGGTAACGATTTTGCTCCAAGTCGCTCGCGTCAACAAACGTACAAACACTGATTCTACTACAGTTTCAAGGATAAATTAATTAAAAAGAGAAGGCTGGGAACAACTTTGGGTTGACAGAAAAAATAAGGTAATAAAACGATATTTCTGTGAGTGATGCATGTTCTATATACCGTGCCGATAACACGGACCACGAACTTGCTACACTGATCAGAACGTGTATGATTTGTATCACACTCTCGCGACTATTGTCGGCGGCCAAGTTGAAGCTATTAGTGATAATTCGGAAGAAAAGTAATGACTTAGACAATTTATAAGGTTTACTAATCAAACATTACAAAATTTACTTTGAATCATAATATTGTATCAAGCACCCCCCCCCCCCGGCAACCTGCTTACCCACGAATTAATGCAAAATTATCGTTTGAATATAAGTATACGACAAAATTTGATTCACTTACAGCATACTTACTTTCTGTAACAAAATTATCCAGTATGTGAGAACCAGTCAATCACATCCATTTTCATTGTCTCCAATTTACAGACAAGTGTGTTTTAATTTTTTTTTAAAAAGAGTAAAATAAGATAAATGTTAGTGACAGTAGGTATTGGGTGTGCATAATTATTGTTTTAAATATGTACAACTTTGTTTATACAAATATACACTCAAACATTAACAATATTACAGGAAAATACATTACTTCTGGAATAAGAAAATTAGGGGGGTACCTTTAGTGTAGAGCTCATACCACGAAAAGTAATGCGTCAACATATAATTTGTTTAAGCTTAATCTTTTTCTTAAATATTATTTAGTAAAAATAATACAATTTCACGAAGTTTGAGTCCATAATTTTTTTTTTAAATGACCGAGATTGACCTGTGAAGCATATTATCTCATATTAAATTTTAATACGTTAGCCTAACAAAGTGCATCTATTTATAATAATTCATTCAAACAATGATTATATATTGTTGACTAACATATTTCTACTCTCTTTAGGGAATTAAAGTTGAATATTTAGATCTGAATCCATTTAAATACAATAAAATCTAGGATAGGTAAATTTTCAGTATTTTACATTTCGGGGTATATATTCCGATAGCAATAGCGGAGAAGTAAACATGTTGACATATCATTTTTCTTGTATCTATCCATTGCTGAGATGTATGTCTATCTTTTAAAAGCAGATTTTTTAAGATTGAGCCCATTTAGTGCCGAGTATAGAACTACCTTAAATAAATTTTAAAAAATCTTATTTGTTACTTTTAAAACATCATTTTTTTTTTATATATAAAACCAAATTGAACCCATGTTTTTAGTTGTTTTTATTTTAATTTTATGAATCCGGGTTCAATATATCGCAGTATCAAAATATTATGCTAAACAGGTACTTTTCAGCTTTAAAATTTCTGACCCTCCAAGACTACAAAACATATCAATTTTCATCTTACATCATTTCTCAAGCAATAACTAAACTTAAAGCACAAGGACAAACCCTTTCTATGTTTTTTTTCCTGCATCAAACAAAAAGCATTGTGACAAAAATATACAGTAGACCTTCAGATATCTGGACGCCAGATATCCGGATGCTTCAGTATCCGGACGCTTTTTCATCGGAACAGAATTTCAAAATGTTATTAGGTCTTGTTTAACTGGTGATTCAGGTATCCGGACGCTTCACATATCCGGAAAAATTGACTGGGAGCCAAAGCTTCCGGATAAATGAGGCTCCACTGTATTTGCTGTAGGTTTTGACAATTCTATTTCAATGTCAGATTATCCTTCTTTCTGCACAAAATCATATTTTGGATTTTAAAATGGTCAAAACACAGAATATGAATGGACTATTTCTGCTAGATGGGATCCGGTATTTCCCTTTAAAATATACATGTATGTTAACAGTTTTACACATGGAAAAAATTAGAAAGTATAAATAAATTTTATATACTGTATAGGGGGAAAATAACTCGCGGTGTTAATATTCGCTATATTCACGGTGTTAATAAATCCGTGAATTCAAGAAACAGTGAATAAATTTTCAATAATCTCCAGGTTTTATTTGGAAATTTGAGAATTGACAACGATAGGGCTACATACATGTACGCGAAGTACATGGTCATTTCGGCCGGTAATTACGAGTAGTACTCGTCACTCATTTAATTTAATTAATTATCACGCTTTACTTAAATTCAAATCAGCAGATAATAACCCGTATTTGTTAAAGAAGCTGTTTTAATAGCCAACGCTACATGTTTCATCAATCAAAACACGTGGGCCATGGGTTTTGATTATCCATGCATAACTAATTTTATCACGTGTATTTGTTACTGCATTATCATGCATGCATGAGTTTTTTATCGATATTTTGGTTTTAAAAAATCATTCATATAACAATAGAACTAATAGGCCATATAAAATTGAAATCTTGGTTCTCAGGCCCGCGCGCATCTTTTTTGAGGTAGCCGCATTGCCGATTTTATTGTATTTTTGATAAAATAAAAAGTTGGTATTGCGGAGACCAATCCGGGAAAAAAAATTCCGACCTCATTTGTTTCGTAGTTTAGTATTCAAATATCACTTCCGGTAGCCATTTACAATGAGATTTTGGCTACTTCGTTTGAAAATACATTCGAGGACATTATCTACGATGTTTACACGCTGTTAAGCAATGGATAAAGCAGAAATTTTGACCAGAAATGGAAAGTATATCTGTGATTAAAAAAATATCTTTATGTTAAAGAAAATTCGGAAATTAAAATAAAAAAAAATACCTCCCTCATCTACTTTATTGTCAATAAAATTAAAAATAAAATGCCGCCCTCCCGCATCTGTTTTGGAGAAAATTGGCCTGAGAACCAGGGAATTAAATTTAGATAGCCTTACTGAAGATGTGGAAGGATATTTCTTCGACCTTTTCCAACATTAACACATTTATTACCATCCAGTGTTTTTTCGTTGCGTTGTATTGCAGACCTTAGGGTGTACACGCACTCATTGTAATAGCACATATATAGGAAAGACATTTGATGTTTAGAGTCAAGGACTTTTGATAACTGCACTTGTTTTAATTAATCGTCAATTTTTTTTATATCAAATCTAATTATTTTATTTAAACCTACCCCGTTGTTCGTGAAATAAAGTCATAACACTGATTATTAGTATTGTTTACATGTAGCTATGGTATTGATAAACAGATATAGACAAGGGAGGTAACTTTTATTATGTATCAATTCTGCGAATTCAAGAAACCGCGATCGTGTCAGATGAGAGAAAAACGTGAAAATTACAACCCATGAAATTAATCCCCTATATAGTAGTTGTACAGGAGAACTTAAAGAAAAAAGTTGGGTACCCTTCAGTATTATAGATTATATAGAAGGAATGGCAGTGTCCATGTTTTGCTATGGGAAACTCAAAATATGTGCCAGATCAAAAAGTAATATATAAGGTGCACAATGGAACTATGTAAGATTCTGTTAAGGTCTCATCAAATTTCCTTCAGTGGTAAAAGAGGAGTTGTGGATTAAGAGATTGGTAAACTAAAATGTGACAGAAGGACAGACAGACATACAGATGGAATGTACACACAGACATTTTGATCATGATATACCTCCGTATTTTCAAAGAGGGGGTGGGTGGGTTATAGTATTATTATTAGTGCAATGTTCCTCTTCATCTGATTAGTGCAATCATGAATAAGTGCATTCAGTCTTCAACAACATATAAAAGCTTGATCCTGGTTTTAGTATGTACATGAATTAGCAAAGAAAAAGAACAGGAAAGGCTCTAAAATATATCCACTGAAGAAAGTATAATGATTACAGTAAACAATTGCTATCAAATCAACTGTTGTAAATCATGCACTTAACCATCATGAAACAATAGCATGGAATTTATTTTCAAAACAATTTCTTTGGCATTTCGTCCTATCAGAATTGTTAGCCTGTTTATATTAATTGGTTTCCGTATTTTTCCAAAGAAAATCTCACAAATTTAATTTACTTATCAACTGTCTATTGCACAGGTGCAAATCACAGACAACTTCAATATGATTGGAGTAAGCTGTTACAAAAAATCCTAATTTTGTACCTATTATAAACAAATGATGCATCTTGAAATGCATGATAACATTATGTTTCAGATACCACATGTGATATATTTTCAAATAAGATATGTTTTTGATACACTGATGTCCCCTAATGAACATTTTCGGAATCACGTACACCTGTCAACGTACTACGGACTGCGGACTTTACAGAAGAGGGAACATGTCAAAAGCGTAATTTAACGAATATACCTCTACGTACTGCATTTCTTTTTAAAATTGATAATTGCAATTCTACTATTCGAGTAGAATATTATTATTTATTATTTTTATGAAGATACAATTAACCTCTTGCAAACCTACAAAATTCTAGAGTATTTAAACCTTCTTAACAATATTTCTTAGATAAACATGCATACTGCTTATTGTTTATCTAATCCAGAATATGTTGTTTATTTTTCAAACTTCTCCATAACTTAATTTAAAAATATGATTAACATGATAACTAAATGATGGTAAATTTCACTAATTTCTTTTTTCAATTGTTGAGTATATAACTAATAAGTGATTTTACTCCTTAAGTGTATTAAGGTAGACAGTGAATATCTATCACCTGAATAGGGTGTTGTGCATGTGTGTGTGTTGGGGGGATGGGGGTGTTAGACTAGACTAAGACAGAAGTTGATATAAAGTTATTTTACCCCCCCTCCCCTTAATGTTTAATGTTTGAACCTAAGAGTTACGGGCCTTTTAATTCGCGAAATCAGGAACTGAATTCTCCATCATTTGGAAAATACTAAAATTATTCACTAGTTTACAGGGTTTATGAAATATTTGACGGCGATTCTTGAATTTCATATTTCCTTTTTCCATAGAAAGGTTTTCAACTTTGTCTGTCTCTTGTTCTTGTGGTTCATATATATATATTTCCAAAAAAAATTAGGCTTTAGAACTATAGAACCCGATCTCATGAAATTTTAAGCAGAACAGTTATCTATATATTTATTTAAATGATAAATAAAAACATTAAAATGTTTTAAGAAATAAATGTTTTCTGCGATGTATTATTAATTAATTATGGGAAGGGAATTGTTGCTGAAAAATTTAGTGAGGCAGATGCCTCATTGCCATAATGGAAGCTACGCGGCCTACGCCCCTGAAGATTCGAATACAAACTTTGATTTATTCACATTACTAAAAAGTATTGCAGATACTTGTACAATACCTACATGTTTGTGCATATAATCTAAATGCATATAGATACATTTTAATTACTCAATAAACACAAATTACGCTTGTAATTATGTTGATTCTTTTATCTGTTTCCATGTTTAAATTGTGTCACTTGCATGGGAAAAATCCCAGAATAGTGAAAATAGGTACACTAAAGTTAAAGCCGCTTAGTCTGATTCTAATTAAAAATATATCCGTTTTTCTTCTTGAAAAATAATTTTCCATAAATTGTTTCAACTTTTGTCAAATTATATCCCCAAGGTCTTTTTCTTTTAAAAGATATCAAAATTCAAAAGTAAAAAAAAAATTGTTAGGTCACACAAAAGATAATCCTATGTTGATATTGCATGAAACCTCCTTCGAAAAATTAAATATATCGCTTATATCTCATGAAAAACAAATCCGAGAATTTTTTTCACAACAAAGTACTTATACCTGTACACGGACAACATTTTACCCTTCGTTACTAAACTTCCTTAAACAAATATATGATTTTCCTTAAATTGGGCTTAATTCTTTAAATATGCATATTAATATAAAAGAATGGAGGCGTACAAGGCGAGGACAATCCACCGCTCTGAAAAAAGACCTTTCTCAATTCTTAAAGTAGTATTTATAGTTTATATCATCTTTTACATATCAAATTCTGTACTTCATTGTTTTAAATATATTTTTCACTCATGTTTTTAAGACATTTGAAAACAAAAAAGAAAAAGCTTCATGCATGATTCGAACTCTCTCCACAGCGCAGGTATGGTCCAAGACCGACCGCCTTAACCACTACGCTACGAAGTATATGCACTATTGACGTCTTTCAATATGATTTAAATCAACGGGTTTGTTGAAGCGTAAATTTTTTCAGAAAAGTTCGATTTTCATATAGAATGGGTTCAGATTCCATTTTTCGGACAAATGAAATAGAATTCACATTTACGTTTCCATCATTTAAGCGTTCACGAAGAATGGAGACTTGACCCATTCATGTTCAAAATTCGTTTTTTATAGCTCTATTAAACCAATTTTCCACTAAATATGCTTAACTGTCAACTTTGAAATAAAGATTATCAAATGATAAGTCGTTCAGTAAAATAAAATAATAAAATGTTTGGAAGATGACATTACTTGAGAACATGATTTTAGAAAAATGTAACTTTTTTGTGAATTTTAAAAATTGAGAAACATTTTGTATCAGAGCGGGGGATTGTACACGCCTTATACGCCCTCTTTCTTACTATGGATTATATTCAATTAATTCCTTAATTTTTTTAATATATATTATGACTTCTACATGTTCCACTGATAAAAAAAAAATACTCGGGTTTGAATTATCTTCATAATTAGATAAAACCGATAAATTATTTTTTCAAAGGTGACTTCACAACAGATCTTAACTTCCAGTCAGGAAGTTTTGTTTGTCAGTAAGGTTTTTGATTTATGTTTTCTTTGTAAAGATTGTTGTAATAAACTATAAAATCAATCTTATAATTTATTTTTATACATTTTCTATGCAATGACGTACTTTTATTGTGTAAGATATGTGCCTGTTTCGGATTAAGCGGCTTTAAGAAAGACCGAAAACGTATTTCTATACGTTCCCTGAAAGCGGTCTTTTGTTTGAAAGTCCGCAGTACGGTGTCAGGTGTATGAGATTCCGAAAATGTTCAATATGGCAGCTAAGGCCAAGGTAAAAGTTTTTCATTTGTGAAATGTACAAACCATTCAGAAAAGTTGACCAAATTTCATTTTTTTAAAGTAGGTCATACTTCAAGATCAAAGATCAAAGGTCATGTTCTAGAGATAAAACAAAAATGATGGTACATGTACTCATCTACAGATGAAGGAGAAAATGGCCACAAATAATTAGCAGCATCCCATAAAGTTGGACAAAGAAATGGACAGGTTTTGCAGGACCAGAAGAAAGGACCAAGAGAGCATCACATAAAATGATAAATGTCATAGCAGAGGATAGGTTCAGAGTGGAAGGGATGATTACCAGGTACTCAAATAAAGAAAGACATTGAAAACATCCGAAGGGAATGCAAAAACAGTTAAACAGATTCAGTTAAAACAGTGATGAACAAAAGTCTTTGACCTCAGGAAAAGACTGAAGGAATTGAGGAATGCAGAGAAAAGCAGGAAGAAGAGAGAAAAGAATTAAAAGATAGCTACTTCCATCATCCATATAAGTCCATATGAAGTGTTCTTGCGGAAAAGAGGTCTGGAATGTTTAGTAAACCTAAAGGAGAGGTTGAGAGAAAACACACTCAAATGAGACCAGGCCAGAGCTCTGAACTACTTGACGGCAACAAATTAGAGGTTGAACTGCCATCAGAGATACCTCTAATCATCAAAGAAGCAACACTCGAAGAAAATAGAGAACCGGTAAGAAAAACATGCAGGTTGCACTAGGACCAAATGGTGTGAGGTACAAGGTCTACCTTCCGTATCATCTAACACTTAACTGATAAAGAGGGGAAAAAAGAGACTGAAAGAGACCTATCAGTTGTCAGGTTGAATCTGGCAAATTCCAAAAGTACGCTTCCATATAAGCTTATCGAAACACCACTTGAACACTACATAAAGATATTAAAAGATTTCCTTGAAAGGATCAATCTAAGAGTTGTCCGCATGGTGCAGTGGTTAGAGCTTTTACTCTAGTCACAAAGTAAGGAGTTGATCCTTCCGTCGCGGGTACAAATCCCATTGTAGGACATAGAGACCAGTCCTTTGGATCAGACAAGATAAACCCAGGTCCAGTGTCGCAGTAGGTGCTGGCTCAAAAAAGATCCCTCACTGCTCTATGGCCCTCAGTGCCGATTATAGGACAAAATTTGTAGCTCTCCACTGGCAAGTGAGGGCGTCTCCATATGAGTGAAAAATTGTAGAGAGGGACATAAAACAACATACAATCAATCAACAATCAGTCTAAGATTAAGGGTGGGACATAACATAACATCATGGAAGCAACTGAGAAAGGCACAGGATGTACCTCATTTGCAGTCCATTTTGTTGTGGCAATGAATCTTTTAATAGAGGCAGGAAGAAGAGAGAGCAGAGAACCAAAGACCAAGACACACATCTGGCAGCAACACAGGAAAAGAAAAAGGTGGGTAATTAAACCCAAGGACCAAGGAGGAAAAAGCCCCATGGACCTGAATGAAATTCAAGCCTTTGGTTGTAAAAAGGAACAGATTACCAGAGGATACTTATACAATATGCAGGGCAGAGAGGTACCATCAATCAAAGACAACCACATTCAAAAGCCAAGACAAATACTACGATGTCACACTAAAACAAGTCAACAACTGAAGATGGCTAGAACAGGAGACAACAGAGAGGCTGGTTAACATTGACAACAGAGACAGGCTTACTGTAGAAATTTAAGGCAAGGGTTTTCCAGCAAAATTCCTACCCAAACTGATTGTTTTACAGCAAAACCACCAAACTGTATTTATTTTTCATATAAGTGGGAGAGGTTTTCAAAAAATGGGAAAGTTGAGCCTCATTCTCCATTCAGTCAAAATGAAGAGAAGCTGGAGCCCCGTACAATCAGGACAAAAGTGGAAAGCAATGCAGCAGTGTCAGAAGCAGAAGGGTGTGGCCATCAGCAAGAGGTTAAAGGAAATTAGTCTATCAGGAGATATGAAAAGAGGAGGAAGAGGCAAGATGTATCAAAGCAGTGTCAGGGAATTAAAATAGAAAGAGAATACATGTACCCAATGTCAGAAGACTAAATGTTTGTACCAGAAACTAGCCAAACCTTAAGCACATATTATCACTTGCAAGGTGATCATTTCTCAGGGAAGGTACAGGCAAGGTATTTGAAGCCTTGCCCAAACACTGCAGACAGTGGGGAAGAAGGACTATAAACACTTTGATCAGCAATGTCTTTCATCAATTTTGTCAGGGGTAGGAGCAACCAACTAAGACCACCATAAAATCTTAAGATGGCATACTAACACTACAAGCTACAAGTCAACCTTGAGAAAAAAAGCTAATTTTCCAAACAATTGTAGCGACTACCCAGCAGCCAGACAATTTACGCATATCTAAAAGCATGATGAAACCGATGTTGATAGAGCTGACTGTGCCAAGGGAGATTTTATATCAAGAGGCCCATGAATGCAAATACATGTATTCAAATCATGATGAATTGCTTCCCTGGTGGGAGATGGAGGGTAGGGGGGTACATGAGTTTTGCCAGGAGCATTATGTTGGAGGCTAATGGCAACATTAGGAATGAGTGGAGCATATGTTGGAGGCTAATGGCAACATTAGGAATGAGTGGAAGTATGAGAAAGAAAATAAACAGCAGTATAGAAATAGCAGCCAAGAAGGCATCAACCTGGTTGTGGCTAGGAAAAGAAAGTAGATGGAAGCTTGAACAATGTAAAAAGATGACTGTTCACCTTATATTGTGCCATCATCTGAGGACATTCTGAATTAGAGGATAAAATGTTTGCAGACATATGGACTTAGCTGATGTTTCAATGAACCACCATAGCTTTAATTGTTATGTTATTTACTGATTAATCATGTCCTTGATGTTTAAATGATTTGTGAAGAATTTCTCCTCCATACATTATTCCATTGTAATGTAATATGCATGGGGGTTGGACTTTAGAATTTTGCATATTAATTGCACTGACAGGCTGATGGTGGAGTGTTTTTTAGTGAAGTAAAGTAGCATCCAGTTGTAAATTTACTAGAAATGTTTTATTGCTCCTGTTATTTCATTATCTTTTTGTTTACTTGAATTATTGATGCAATACACATTGCACTTCGACACTGTAATGTAAACAAATGTTGTTTTTGTATTACTAGACGATCTAGCGAGATATTGTTGAACAGACAGTAAGGGACAGTTATACTGAGATGTTGTATGTCAGTTTTTCATCATTATCTACCATGTTACGACTGTAATTTACTTACTTATTTCAGCATTATCACGTGTTGTAAATTGGTTCATCCTGAAGAAAATAGTCATGTGACATAAACATTGTTGTTTTACAATTGATACGATCGAAATAACACTGTCCGTGTCCTCAAATATTTATAATTGATAGTTAAATGTTATTTTATTGCAGCATTGTCATTTGATTATGTTTTATTTGACGAAATGTTTTGGAACTTGAATGTGTAGTGTAATACTTATGTGTGTACATTATTGTCCGGTATTACTACGCCGAGGATTGTGTGTGTGTGTCCGTTTTATTACAGATTGTTTGTTGAACTTATTTTATCATGTATATCAATAGAATTTATAGCTCCTACTTTACATGTAGAAAGGACATTTTGAGCGATGTTATTTTCTTTGTATTATACAATATGTAGGTAAAGTAGTTCTGAGAGGCTCCAGAAAGGACAATTATTCATTGGTTTGTTGTGATCATGTGACCATTATAGAAGGTTATATATATGAGCAGCCAACGCCAGTTTCAACACAACGATCATAACGATCAGATCATATTACGTCATCACATCACTGACTGTAAATTACTATCGACTTAGGTATAAGAAAATAATGTAAACTAATACAAATTAAGTAGGTATAATTTCTCCACCGCATTACCGCAATCCACTGTATTTTATTAGGCCAGAGATGTTAAGCTAGGACTTAGACACATATAGATGTACTAACTGTTTTGATTTATTTCATTGAAGTCTTTATTAAATGAAATATTTGAAACGAGAAATGGAACTTGGTTATGATTTACAAGGATGTGAAGTAAATTATGTTATTTACTGACCCCCCCCCCTTTTTTTTATATGTCATGTCTTGATGTTGATAAAATTTAATTGATTGAATTTACACGGGATGGAAACACTGTAAGCTGATTGGCATTTGACAGGGTGCTGAGGAAGCTTACAGTAAAACCTTGTTCCCTCACTGGACCCCATCTTCTCTCAAAAGCCATGATTTGAACAAACCTAAATCTGCACTACTTGAGGATGCCTGCATATCAATATTACTTATCATTGCTTTTCAATGAGTATCCTATCTGTAAGTTATGAACATGCATAATGTGTTTGTCAAACGTTTTAAGCGCACAAGTTCTAAGATTGTAGAGCAAATGTTGAATACACCCATACATTACACAAAATTAAGAAGCAGATTCCAATATGTTAGACAAACATTCTCACAATTTCCCTATAGCTTGCTGATGTGTCAACCTGAGGAAGATCCATGTCATGTTTGTGATCTTATGTATGGATTACTTACCTGTTGTCTACATCCATCTTCTAAATAACTTATTAACAAGAGGCCCAGGGGCCACATCGCTCACCTGAGGAATTGGCTATGGAAAAAACACATATCAGATCAGAATTGAAAGCCTACTGAGGTTGGTGGGGGGGGGGGGCTTGAATTTTAGCCCCCAGGGGGTCATGATTTGAACAAACTAGAACCTATACTACCTGAGGTTGATTCCCTATAAATATCACTAAGCATGGCTTTGAAGTACTTGAAAAGAAGATTTTAGAAGGTTTCCCTATATATTCCTATGTAAAACTTTTATCAGCCATATGGCCCCACCCTTCCCCTGGGGGTCATGATTTGAACAAACTTGAATCTACACTACCTGAGGATGATTCTACATGAGTTTCATCTTTCCTGGCCCAGTGGTTCTTGAGAAGAAGATTTTTAAAGATTTTTCCTACATATTCCTATGTAAAACTTTGATCGGCCATTTTGGCCCCACCCTGCCCCCGGGGGTCATGATTTGAACAAACTTGAATCTACACTACCTGAGGATGATTCCACATGAGTTTCATCTTTCCTGGCCCAGTGGTTCTTGAGAAGAAGATTTTTAAAGATTTTCCCTACATATTCCTATGTGAAACTTTGATCGGCCATTTTGGCCCCACCCTACCCCCGGGGGTCATGTTTTGAACAAACTTGAATCTACACTACCTGAGGATGATTCCACATGAGTTTATTTCCTGGCCCAGTGGTTCTTGAGAAGAAGATTTTTTAAAAATGCCATTAATTTTTCTCTAATTCATAATTATCTCCCCTTGGCTCCCCTTGGAAAAGGGCGTGGCCCTTCATTTGAACAAACTTGAATCCCCTTTACCCAACTGGCAAGGATACTTTGTAGCAAGTTTGATTGAATTTGGCCCAGTGGTTCTTGAGAAGAAGATCAAAATGTGAAAAGTTTACAACAACAACGACGACGACAACGACAACGACGACAGACAACGGGCAAATTTTGATCAGAAAAGCTCACTTGAGCCTTTGGCTCAGGTGAGCTAATAATATGTCTGAATGCATTGAAAATTAATTCCTAAATCTTGCTGATAGAGTACAGAGACACAATGTATAAGAGTGGCTTTCACACTGGAAATTCAACCACCTAACAAGAACTAAACCACCCAGAAATTCATTCTTCTTCATTTCAAATATGAACTCTGGAAGTTTACCACGCATGAAAAAGACAAAAACCTTTGGATCAAAAAATTTTACACCAGTACTTTACACCATGAACTGAATCTGTACCTACCTCTACACTGGCTGGTGAGGGACTTCTTTTGCCATCTCCCTTCATCATGTCTCACATTCTGTCCACCTCATCTACAAGTCTGTCCTGTGGTACCTCTAGCTCACCTGATCTGTCCATCTAGACTGCAGAATGGAAAGAACATGAAATACTAACAACACAATTTATATAAAAGCCAGACATTTTTACTGAGTGATGAAAGTGTTCAAATTTGCAAGAACACCTGGAATTCCAACTTTAGATAAATTTTCATTTTATCCAGAATCCATTAAACAAGTAAATATTCCATTTAGATTACTTCCTAAGAGAACAGAGATTTAAATTAGATAGCTATAAAAGCTTCCCAGAATCAGAAAGGCATGCCCACTTATCTGGTGATTCTGATAATCCTATTTTAATATCATTAACAAATAATTATATACATGTACATTGTATATATTCATATGAAAATCACTGAGATTCAAGCTTTGAATCAAAAAGGCCTCAAACTACCTTTGCTGTAATATACATTCATATATTGATTGGTATGTGGTAAAGAAACATCTTATATACAAAATATTCACCATAAATATGAATGATTTACAGAATTTTAGGTTATGAGTATACACATTTTAAAAAAAAAATTTTTGGCTATTTATTAATTGGCTTTGTGAATGTTTTGCAAGGTACAATTATTATGCAAGGGTTGATCCAAAAGTAATGTCACAGTTTCAATAAAATTGCTGGTAAACGTAAAACATTAAAATTATAATTGATGGAAGCTACATTTATTTCAGATCAGACCTTAAATTTCAATTCAATATGATTTATACTTTTTCCAAATATCTGATAATACAGAAGGTGCGATTATGGTAGTCATCGCGCCTAAATAACACCATATGACAGATACTCACCGTCATACATTTCAACGTTTCTCTTTCATTTCACTTAAAATATTTGAGATTTACAAACACGTTCACAAATTCAAATTTCTTTTAAAATTCTTGGTACCCATCGTACACTCACTATTTTTATAATTAAGACCTCTGTCAATATTCTTTGAGCAGTAGCATAAGGCAAACTTAAAATTTTACATGTTCGCTAAATGTCTGTATTTTTGACATCATCAGGTGCCATTGAAGTTTCCATGCGACCTGCCATCTTTCAATTTTTCTTGTCCTCCGCTGGTCATTCAATGACCCATCACACACCCAAAATTTCGGAAACCATCTATAAACAAGTCTCTTATCTACATTTGTTCCTCTGTGAGTCTGATTAGTCAACATAACTGTCTCTATTGGCGATTTCCTCATTTTGAAGCAAAAATGCATTACAGATCGACACAACATTTTTTTTTCATTTCGACAATTCCTTTGTTCAATGCATCAGGGTAAAACAACTATGTTTATGATCAAAATTATAAATGAGGCCATTTAATTTTCAACTAACAACTAGAAACTGAGGGAAATTTTGTGTTTTAGAATATTGTCCGACTAGGCGCATTTTAGATGCTTTTTGACTGTGATGGTCTTTTTCATTGCAATAAAAATACACCTTAAAATGTGACGTGGCAACACACCCTATGTTCTAGGTTTTCAACATCTATAAAATAAATTCAATTAAACATTATAAAATGACAATTTCAATTTTAATTAGATTTATATATGTGCATCTTTTGGTATATCATATTATATAATAGTGGACACATGGTGCACGAGCCGGAGGCGAGTGCACTATGTGTCAAACCCTTTTAGTACATGCATAATGCAACACTATTGTTATTATTATGCTGACTGTTGTTATTATTTATGCGGCAATCCATTTGATTTTTTCCTGAAAATAATGGTGGTAACACAGCGCACTTGTAAAAACTCATTCAAAATCTTCATGCTAAAATTAGTTGCATGCTTAGTTATTTTGGTTACTAGTATTTCCTCTAAATAAGTCAGAATTTTCTGTCCCAAAGATACTCATCTTTATTTACTGTTTTGTTAGTAAGACTGATTTGTTTACAGACGTGGATTATAAAATATAATTTTCTTTTAATTAAGCGCTATATTAAAAATAAAATGATAAATTCATCTAAATTATGTAATCAGTTTGAAATTGTACACATTTATCTAAGATTCCTTAGAATAAATATATGTTTTCAAATAATATTTGTCTATTTTCTCTTCTTGTGTCAATTGTATAAATTAATATATATTTTATAAAATTCTCCCAATCAGTGATCGTCTCTGTGGCGTAATCGATAAGGCATCAGACTGGCAAGGTCGCGAGTTATTCCCTGTGTGTGCATTGAAGAATGAAAATTGACTATTTCGGCATAGTACAGCTATATAAATCCTTAGACCACTATGCGAGAATAGTAGAGTATGGGTTATATAGAGACAAACTGACAGGAAGCATAATAATTGATAATAAGGTGCCAAATATAATAAATGAAATAGACACAGTGACATTATTTAGGATCAACCCTCATAAAAATATACTCTAAATTATGTACATGTTCTACGAGATATTTTTTTCTGCAGTATACAAGAAATGTTTTAATTCCCCTGACTAAGTCGATGGACTGCACACTTAATTTCTTTGCAATGCGCAGGTGGACATTATAGGCTCACAGCCTCCTATGTTAAAAATCTAAAAATCTAAATCTAAAAATGTTCTTTATTTCTGATGTAACAACCTTTTAATAATTCTGCATAATACTGATAACCATAATACATGTACTAAATGGAAGGAAATCATGTCGAATTTTTTAAATTGTTTTAAAGTAAAAACAGAAATTTAACTGTAGGCATATTTGGACCCTTTTTATTAATAACTTTTTGTACCATAATATGAAACCATGAAAAGTCAAAGACCAAGGAATTTTAATTCTGAAACCAGACCTTATATTACAGATTTAGTTTTATGGCAGATTAAATTCTTAAAATGAAAAAAAATTAACTTCTTTTAAATCCATATCGTTTTTCTTGATAAGGTTCCATATCTTAAACCATCAATGAAATAATTTTTTTAAAGCCTTAAAATAGGTCTCACTCCTAAAATATGGCAATTTTATGAAATTTGAAACCAAAACTAATATACTTCTGAGAAATATACGTTCATTGATATTAATAACAATGACAAGAACCTGAGCAAGAGTGAGCATATGTTTGTCTGAGCTGCGAGTCTAAAACATTATGAGTGTGAATCTCATTATAGCTGTGGAGGAGAGAGGAGAGATGAATTTCTTGGCATGCCATGCAGTAAACTGATAGCGTCACTGGTGTAGATTTACAGACTCTGCCAGGTGAGGCACCAACAAAGGGGTCAGGTTACCATCCCTAAAAATACACACTTGATATAATATCCCCCAGGAGCCTCAAAAATCTTACTTGCAACTTTTTAAGGGGGTGTAAAAAATGCAGTTAAAAATGTAAAACTTTAACACAATGGAATATCTTATTACCATGCTAGTCACTTTCACAGTGAAGATATCACTGCCCTGTATAAAGTCTTTCCCCCTAATTTACAAGAACACATCCACACTCTATATCACCAGCTTTTTCGAAGTGTTGGAATTCAGTCCCCAGCTTTATAGGTTGGCCCGGCTTTTCAATTAATTTAAACACTCAGGAAGTTTAATGTCAACCTGTTATGCATTCTTTTCTTCTGAGAGAGAAAAAAAGTAACTTCTTTTTTTAAGAAAAAAAAAACCCGATTTGAGAAAGGCAAGGCCTGTGTTAGCTTAGCTGGGGTTACTAAGTATGAACCTGCCATAGACTCACAAAGTGACCTGTTTTTCTTCAATGAGAATAATGGTATGTTTCATGAATTCCGATAATTAAATAGTTTTTTTTTAAAAATCATGTGCTCCAGACCCTTTACAACAAAATTGTAGATTTCTTGTTCAGATAATGCTTTACCCTTCAATGAATGACTATGTTTACCTCGGATTATAATTAGATCAGGTCCATAATTTGCTTTTCATTTTACAATATGGCAAAAAACGTCTCTTGTCAAGAAGGCATTATTGGAAAATATTTTTCACAGAAAACCTTAACACATCTATCTTTTTCAAGCACTATATATTTTTTTCCTGACACCTTTTCAAACACTGTAAAGTTGAGAGTGCATGCTTAACAGAGAGATATTGACAATAAAAAAAAAATCTATGGTTTTTCATTTAGCTTTCCAATATGATGATATATTGTGGTTCAGAGATAAACAATAATGAATGTATGCATGCAACAAATATATTAATTTGTGGATTGTTTTAAAGACATTAAGTACATACTCTTTCTTTCAGCAAAAATAATATTCTGATGTTTGTTTAAACCTTTCTGCCATATAAATTGAAGGGATCTTACTCAATGTAATGAAGATGTACCAGCATGTCTCCATTGAAAAAGGCAATTTAACGGATAGGGGCTATTGATTTTGTTTTGAAAATTTCTAGAAAACACATCTGATATTAATTTCTGATGGAGTCTGATAATGAACAAATTCTTCAATTTATCAAATTTTACTCAAGCATGCTTCAGAGATCTATATAATAATATAATAAAGTAGTTTTTGTATTTGTCTTTAGAAAAGATCACTAAAATAATAAAATTTCTGTTCTCTCAATGTAATTTTTGTTAAATTAATGCATTTACCACGTCCATGTTCTAATCTTTTTAAATTCAACTGAAGAATAGATGTAAAAGTAACATGAAATCATTAAATATGAACTTTTTTGAGCAATTCATATCCCATACATATTGTATATGTTAACTGTAAACTAGCTTGCAGCTTCAAAAACTTGATATAAAGAATACAAACATTCTTTCAGCTTAATTTTATAGGACTTCTTGATATTCTATGCTTATGAAGACGTTTGACAATATGGTACTTACAAAAACTAAGAACACGAGGTGTCACACACTATATTCGTTAATGCATATATGTATAAACACACCCACTTGCATTGAATCTATTTCCCTTCCTTCTTATCAAACCTCGAATAATATAAATATAAACTGAAAGTTACCTATTTTTTCACCAAAATACCAAGAAATACCAATGTTGATCTTTTTTAAGCCAATCTAATTGCTTCGCGCGAAATTTACCGTGACCCAACATCAGCAACTATCGCGAGGGGCATTTAAATATGACAACAAATCGATGCAAAAACACGTGCTGCTTCCTTATACTATTAACATGGACAACAATGGTGAAATTATACTTTTAAAGACTCTCTACTTACTGTAAAATGTCTTACTCCTTGCATGATCCATCGGTAGATTCGCAAAATAGAAAAGTTGTTGACAGATCGTAGTTCGCCGTATTCGCCATTCGGCTTAGAATCCTGGGAAAAACTATGTCAAGATGAGGCACCAAAAGGGCGCGGCTAAAGAAGACGTGAAAAATGCCTCGAGGGAATTTAAAGTTGTAGAGGTATAATTCTTTGTTTCATTATTCTTTATGTTGAATAGAAATAAAAGTTAAAACATGTTTTAACTAATAATTTCAAATTTATATTTTTTTTGGGTGCTGATATTTTTCTCCATTCACTTAAAAAAAAAAAAATGAGATCTCTAGATATTCGCAAGCTCTGTAACAGCTGCACTATATACAATAATGACAGGACCAAAGTTTTTAAAAAAATCTTGTTCATGTCCAAAGTTTGAACATGGAGGAATATTTTTATTTTGAACTCAATCTTGACTCAAAAGTAGCATATGTTGTCAGAAACTCTTGGCTTGACCCAAGGTCATTAGGTCAAGGTCAAAGGTCTGAACAAAAATAAGAGATCAATTTTGAAACAATTTTACTCCGTGGTTGATTAAAATGATTTGCATGAAGGCCATTTGAAGATAACAAAAATCTTCACATTGTTATCAACTCGGGACCATCATCTGCATTCCAAAAAAAATGATTTAAAGTAAAATAAAACCAAATATAGCAAACTGTGTCAGAATTTTATTCATTAACAAATTGCTTTGACCTCATACTAGTAGACATGTAGAGCAAAATGCCAGACAATTATCCATTAAGATTTAATTTTGGCTGTTATAAACAATGATTCTAGACAAGATATTATCATATTCAGAGTGTATTTCATCAGAAGCATATGCAATCTCATTACCACTACAGAACCAGCATGACCAAGGGCGTTACTGATGAACATTACCCTGTTCCACTTATTGCAAGGAAGCATTCTGAACTTATCCAATGGCATTGACCTATTCTCATTGAATGAATGCTCTGTGACCTTGACCTTAATATATCTAAAAGACCTACCCTAATGCATTTTTCAGAGGGATATATAGATGTTGCAGAAATAAAGAGTTGTAAAATTAAATACCTGGTGCATGGTCAAAATTTTCTGTTGAGAATGTTGTGGGTTGGTAACCCAAAGATATGTCTGAAAAACACTTCTGTCCCCGTCTTCAAATAATGCAGTCCAGTTTGTAAATACCTTGTAAATATCTTACTCCAGTCTTTCAATATTCCATATATTTCAAGTAATGTTGCTGGTGTCATTTTAAATGTTCCTGCACTTTGAACCAATTGATTCTTTTTAATGAAACTTTAGGTGTAACATGAGTTTTCATACTTTGAATGAAGTTTGGATACTTAAGAGTTCATGTAAATTTTGATGTGTAAATGATGTTTTTTTCTCAAGAGGTTGAACACTTTACATGGACCTCTTCAATGTAAACCAACAATCGTGTCTCAATGAAAAAAGAAATTCTCTCCTGAACGATTTAATTAATATCATTATTGATTAATGATAAATATAACAAAATCAAGTTTCTTCTACATTTATTTAATTATTACAGATACCTGAACAAATGTAAAACTAGCAATATTTATAAAAATTATAAACCAAAAATAGACAAAAATATTTGATATCACAGACTGAGCTTGGACGAATACAAAACATCACCTAGAATATTATTATGCTCTAAAGTGATCAGCAATTCGTGCACAAACAGGTAAAATTCTTCAATCATGATGGTTGGCTTATCAATCTAATATTGATCATCATAAGCAAGCCTTCATTAATTTATTATTTTGAGACCTACAAGTTTGACTTGTAATTTAATACACATTGACAATAAAATTCATGTTAAAAAATAATGTCATGTTTTATATATTAAAAATTATAATAAACTGTATTAAATAAATAATCATAACTGATATGAGAAATATATTTATCACAAGATCACAGAATAATCCCCTCCTCTCCATGTTCTTTGTAAGGGTTATTCTATTGATTCAGATAATAAAACGGTCCATACTTTGTGCATTTTTTTAAAAGATGAAATTGACACTTCAGAAAAAGAAAGGTAAATTGTACTTATTATACCGGTAGACATGTCTCATTTTGATGTGCATTGCTATTGAGTGTTCACATATAAGGCAACTACTGTACAAGTACTCAAGATTTGTAAGATTTTCATTTATATGCAGATCTATCTAGAGTTAGAAAGGTGGACTTTTCCCCAAGAGTAAACAAGGCTGTTTTTCTACAACCCATCGGAAATAAAATGGTCCTCCCAATGGATAACATTCGATCATCAATTTGTTGTAGTTCACAGGGTTCTAAATTCTTAGCCTTTCATTCATTCCTTGACAGACATTAATGATTCTCCTTTGACCTTGACCTTCTTTTGCTGAGATTTGATTGGTTCCTCTTCTCCTTCTTCCTCCAATGGCATCATCTTGGAGAAACCCACTGGTCCCTTTAATGTCGGACTCTCCTTTCCCTTCTTCTTTAAAGCACCTGTAATATCATCATCATCATCATCATCATCATCAGTTATAATCTCATTATCAACAATAGCACTGCATTTAAAACATAATTATTGTTTGTATAGATACATGTATTCAAAAGATCTGGGGCCCGTTTTACAAAAGAACTTACGACTAAGACCAAAATTTACTTCTGTTTATAAATTTCCAATTTAAAATAAATTGATCATGGTTTTAATTCTTTTTAAAAGGGATATATAGAGATATTTTTACGCTGGCAATTTTTAACAAAATGATTTACGTTGGACAATTTTACAGTTAATTTCAGATTTTGGTCTTAGTCGTAAGTTCTTTTGTAAAACGGACCCCAGAAAACTATCTTATGGATCAGATATACTAGAAATCTACACACATGGGATGAAATGCTCCCTCACTTTACTGTAAATCACTTTTTATTCACCAAACCTTTATCCGTTTGTTCACCAAACCTTTATTTTTTGCATAATTGTGTCAGATGGTTTGCTCCCAAAAATTTAATTCTGGCTTAAGGTCAAGATCTAGTAAATGGAAGGTGCCTACAGATTTTTCAGATTTAAGAAATTAATTCCTTTAATGATGCTTTATAACAATAGCTTGGTCAAAATAGGTGTTTCGGGGCATAATTTGTAGAAAAAACAAGATGAAAAATCATATTTTATACTGTCATTTTCAATGAAAAATTAAGAAAACCAGTATTGATCAAAGTACTGAAAGTACTGAATCGAGGTGACGTCTTCCAGAAAAATGTGAAATTCACCCCCAAGTAACTGGCATATACAAAAATTTTAATCTAGGAGAAACCCCAATGAAAATCACTGGAAAGAAAAAAGTGACCAACACGACAATGCATTTTGTAACTTATTTGATGTATAAAAAGTGAACTATAGTTATCCTTCAGTACCCGTCACCATAAGAGGAAAATACCTCGCATTTCTCTTCAATTTATATTTTGATTTGTTTCTTGTTATACAGTAGCTGCAGATCTGTAGCTCTCCGAAAAAAAATTCACAGACCGGAGAGCTACAGTGCCACCCATTGAAAAACTGTTTATTTATTGCGCAAAAAGAAGTGCGCTTTTTCTCGATTTATTCTCCGTGTTTTTAAACTGTCATCTCAAAATATTACTATCCGTGTGTTCCTAACATATTCTTTCACTGTTTCCACAACAAAACGTTCCTTATAATTGTTTTTAATAGCCCTCCTGGTCCTGAAATTGAGATCATCAAACATATCGTCTATTTATAATGCAATTTTGGTTTGCAAGATAATTCAATCCAACGCACTTCGTGCAGATGTCAACTACGAGAGTACTTCATAGAGGAGTAAGGAATTTTTTGAAATGTATTTTTTTTGCGATTGAGGTAAGAATTTGGAAGAACTAATCCAGAACTAAGCACAACTTTTGTGCGCAATAAATACTAGTATACAGTTTTTTTTCAATGGATGGCACTGTAGCTCTGCGGTCTGTCAAAATATATATATATTTTTTTGAAGAGATACAGACTTGCAGCTAGTTACACAGTATTAAGGATGAACATTATATTTAATGATATTAACAAAAATGTGCAGACACTGGGCTTACATAAAACACTAAATATAATAAGTATCCTGCCAGTATCATTTTGTCCAGTGTATCCTAACTCTGTCACCAGGGTTCTCTACAATATGCCAACGTATTAAAGAATCCCCCTTAGTTAAACTTTTCATGAACTTTGTATGAAAAAGAAAATAATGTACGTGTCATATATTTTTGAAATTGCAGCATGAAGGCTCTGGGGCCGTAAAACTTAAAATCTCATCACTTTTCTACAAATACATGTACTAGTAATTCTTTATTAGTAAAAGTGAAATTAGATCAAAAGTGCCCCGGAGCAAGGAAACAACATTTATCATTGATGCAGCATTTTCTTTGCCAAGAGCAGGCCCAATTTGACATTTCAAAGAAAGGTACATAAATTCTGCATTTTAAAATTTGACTTCCCAGATAGTAGATTAGGGGATTAGTGATTTTACTTTAGTGATTGAATTCGCCCATCAAATCAAAATCTATATTATTAGCTTTAAGATTTAAAATATAACTATCAAATTAAAATACTTAGCATAAGGTATAGTTGAAAAATATATTATTTCAAATTTTCCAGTTACAAGGCATATAAATGTCTACAGCTTGAAAACAAATTATTCGCTATTATCAATCTAAAGTTTTTACATCCTCTGTAAAGTTCATTTTCAAATTCCTTATAATAACTTTCTTTTTTGTGAATTCTTAAAATTATGAATAATAGAAACCACATGATAATAATTTTATTACAAGTATAAATTATTATGTAAATTTCTATGTACTACATTTTAATTGCATGACATATAGTTATATTTAAGGAGAGGAACTCGTAAGTTGAAAGAACTTGTTTCCAATCCTTTTGTTTATACAATAAAATATGTTCAAAACAATGTAGACTAGATTAATAGCTCTAAAATTTACATGCATGTCTCTATTTACAGCACGATTCAATCATTTTAACAATAGAAATGATCTACCTTCGGTATGACATCGATAGATGTTTAGCTGTGTGTTGTGTATAACTTGTAACAATGTAATTTTTCATATGCGGAATCCTAAATTCTAGAGGAGTTCCGACCGAGTATTCGATGAAGTGGTCATTACTCATTAGCATGCAGCGAAATAGGTACAGGTGCCCCGCTGTTATTCACCTTAATTTTCAACAGTGATAGCACCAAACGGATTTATAAGATCGGGACGATATTTTTACGTTCTAAACAGATTTTTTTTTAATGAATTACAAAAACAGAAGGGTGAAAATAACTTCGCTTTTGTGATAATTTACGCTGAATTTTGGAGCTCAGTAGGGACTATTGCGCCTCAGACGCCTCTATGTTAACCCCGAATTTATTTAATTGCATGTTTCAATTCAAGCAGAACGCTTCCTTCTGTTTTGTTTCAGTGTATACTGTTCTGTTCTCTACCTTGCCTGCGATCGACGTTCAATACACATACATGTAGGTCACGATCCTTGCTGCAGCCAGTTGTTTACATTTTACCCTCGCTAAAATAGTTCAGAGCGTAGGGATACTTCATATCTTATTCCCACTCAGGAACTTGTATTAAGTATTTGTAAATCCATAAAAACACTACTTACTGCTTGGAAATTAAATTGAATACATTGTAGATCTTGTTTTGTGACTGAAATTCTGATTTCAATACATGCATAATAAGAGGACTATATTTCTTAGAGAACTGATAAAAATTAACGTTTTAATATTTCCAATCCATCTTGCAAGTGCTATTGTTTACATATTAGCAACCTATCTCTGATTTTATCCTTGCCTTCTAAGGTATCATATTTTAACAACAAGATTACTGATCTGTCCCAAAGAGCGAAGATCAATAAGAAAATGCAAATGGTAGTGATCACAGGGGTCCGCCATTAAGCTATAGAGCAGCTATCGAGGCTGACTTACGTCACCTCGAAAAATGGGAGTTTTTTCCATATCAGACAAAGAAAATGTATCCAGATTGCCTACAATTTTTCAGAAAAGGGTTATTTGTATGTTCTTAGTCTCTACTTTAAAATAATGTTAAATTTAAGATAGGTATCGGGACTACTTTTCATGTGATTTCAAATTGAATTCCATGAAAATACTTTATTTTCTACATAATTCTATTAGAACCGTAAAGTACGGGAAAAAGAAAGTTGAAAGTGATTATGACGTAATAATGGATTTAGCACTGAAAAGTTATTCTAAAGTCATTTACTAGATTTTGACCTTAAATTTTTATTGGCTTAGGATATACCGACCAGTATACAGCAATAACCAGCATTTGTGAAAATTTTGTTTTTTACTTATAAATACCAAATACCTATCTTGCGCAAATAAGGTGTTGCAAATATTCGTTGATCTACAGTACACTAAATAGGAAATAAAACTAAGTGTAGTTGAAATCGTTTTTCATGAAATAAATGTTTTTAATAATTGTATGAAACATTTATGTTTACCTTTAATTGGAGTTTCAGGTTTTGAGGGCTCCTCTGCAAAACCAACCTTTCCATGTTTCCTGAAATTATAAGTAACTCTATATCAACCAGATATCTTCCATCATTATATAATGGACACAATAATAAAAAATAAAGTACAAAATAGATGGAATCATAAAAGAAATTGTGATGTTCGTTACATAAAATTCTGTGAGTTATCTCTTTCACCAGTTATAAGAACTGTACCTTTTGTCAGTTTGAGTTTGTTCAGTCTTCATTTCTTTTTTTGTAACAGTAGAAGAGGACTGTACGGTCACAGCATTAGATTCCTTCTCTGCAGACTCACTGCCATGGACTGATGCTACAATGTCAAATACACCATAAAATACAGGAATTCTGAGTTGTCAACATTGTATTTTTCATATACATGTATAATATATAAGGGGACACTGTAAAAGATAGATATAACAAACACAATTCTAAATTTCTGATGTATTCACTTTTAAAGCTGAACATGACTTGTTAATAGGCATACAGCATTTTTCAATATTACAATCGATCTAAAATATCAGCACTAGGGTATACAGTTACTCTTTGCATTGGTTACACCTGACTGCTTTATTGTCACGAGTATCATCTTGGAATGGTGACCTGCATGTTTGTGCTGGTTATCTTGCATTTTCTTTGTTTATACTGCAGTTACATGTTTCTGTGTTTGTTCATATACTGCACTGACCTATGCGACTGTTGTAAGTTTCTTTGGTGTCTTACTCTCCTGCATTAGAAGTAGTTATTTTTTGTTGCTGCTGAGTGCTGTATAGCATAGGTGATGATTGCTTACACTGAACAGTGACTGAGAGGCTTTATATAGCAGGGCTCGACATTAACTTTTTTTCCTACTTGTCCATTCGGACGAGTGACCAAGACATTTACTTGTCCGAAATTCAACTTCACTTGTCCGAAAATTTTCAATAGATTAAAGTTCAATAGTTTCAACTTGAAAATTAAAATTAAGTCCATTTATTTACACATGTCATGCCCTTGCTTGATTCTTGATGTTATTGTTACAGACAGATAAAAGGAAATCTAATTTAGGCTTTCTGTCCTGACAATAACATAAATGTCCACAAGTGAAACTGTCAACATCAAACAATATTCACTACTTCGGTTCGTATCTTCCATGACTTTTCAGTGCAATTATAGTGAACTTCGATCCCGATCGAATGTGAACTCAATATTAATATAGCGATACATATTGGGATCGAAGTTTGGATTTTATGTACAGCTTCCGTCTTGGGTTGAGACTACCGATTTAGCTTTCAACAGTCGTTCTTTTTATTATTTAGAGACTCCTTTACATTAAAATGCACTTGTCCAATCGGACAAGTGCCCAGCAATATTCACTTGTCCGAATTTATTTTTCATTGGTACTGGACAAGCGGACAAGCGTTAATGTCGAGCCCTGTATAGAGGCCCTCAGATATAGTGAGAGACCAATCAAATATGGCTGAAAAATTCCTGTTACAAATCCTGTTCAGCTTTAAAGTGGCATAATTTCTATTCCCATAATTTTTATAAACTTAATGGATACCGTTATAACAAATTTTTTCCATAACAAATCAAAATTATTCATCTATGGCACTTTGCTATATATTAAGCATGCTCTACTGTAGATTTCTGAAACAAGTGTAACATGCTTATAATGACAAATCAGAGGTAAGAAATGACAGTTTTCAGAATATAGGTACATGTATTTCAGGAGGAAAAATCATGGTGGAAATCACTTACATGTATCAGACATGAGGGAGCTGAACGTGCTCTCGTCTGTGTTATTGAGAATGTCCTCTTTGTGTAAGGCAGCCATATAACTGGAATAAGACCAGGAAATCTTGTCCTTTGTGTCCCCATGTCCTGCTTCCTCTTCATCTTCCTCAGTCCGATGCATGGCAAAGGGGTCATGAAACTGGTCATCTTCATCCTCATCACCAAGGGGAGGTAATCCCTCAGCTGCCCGCCTTTCTGCCTCCTTTAAAATGAGAATTTTATTTATTAACAGCGGCATTTTTTTTTTTAAATCCAAGTATATATATATATATAAATGAAAATTATCTGAGAGTTTGTAAATATCATCCAATTTTTCTAACATAAATATATTTAATTCATATTAAATTTGTAGATTCTCACAAGTATTTTAGAATTTATCAATACAAACCAACTTTTTTTTCTTAAGTGCTTACATTTTACCACCAATTTTATTAATTCCACACCACAAATTAATTTGATTCCACACCATATAACCATGTAAAGATAACCCACATTAACACAACACATTTACAACCAGTGCCTGCAATTCACCCAGTCCATATACCACCTCCTATCCCCTATAAATAAACTTCTGTACCAGTCCCAAAAGTTTGAGGAGTCTCTGTGCCACCCTTCCCCCTGTGCGAGGGGATAATCCAGACTGAGTGTCACACCGAGCCTTCATCTCCACACCGAGGGGATCATAGCCTTTATCCAACTTACTGTCTTCTTGTGTTTGTGGGTGGAGGGACTCGAAGAATGCCACCCCCTGTTTAGGGGCAAAGTTTTGTGGGTGGTTTTCAAAGATGCAGTTGATGAAGTCAGAGAGTTTAATGCACTTCCCTAGATAATAACAGTGTACACAATGATTGTGTGTGATACAATAGATTTCAAAATGTTTATAAACTTTGGTTTGTGGCAGATTTCCAGGCCCAGTGTATTAAGACAGAGATTACATTGATACAGCTTTTGAGAACAAGACTGCAAGTGGGCCACAGCGCAAGGCCATTCTATAGACTATTGATGCAGGGTGGGAATGTAAAGGCATGCATTCATGGGGGGCCTATTGCAGGAATTTCTATGCTGTCATATCTAAATGCAGCGACCTTTAAAATGTTAAGTTCAAGTTTAAATGCTCAAGCACTGTCAAAGAAATGTAAACCATTAGATATAATTGCCCGACTACTTCAAAAAGGATTCACCAGTTTGAGTGGTTCATCTGTATTTTGTAATTATGTAACATGCAGCTCTTCATAATTAAATCCATTAACTCAAAGCTTCATACAAATATGATATATTAGTTCCTGCTTAGTCTAAAATATCAAACAGGATCATGACATTTAGCATAATATATTAAGTTTTATTGAAGCCATTCAATTTTCATAAAGCCACTGCATTATAAATATATGTACTGCATAATTTGTTATAATATCATGCATCAATCACTTACATATTTACGACTAAATGGTGTGTACCATTTTTTGTGTGGATCATGTATAATAATTAACTGAAACAAAAATATAGGATTTCCTGCAATAAATTCAACATTCCTACGATAATCTTCACATACTTGTAGTACTGAGATGTAATAATTTTAGTCTTAATTATTAAAAAATAAAACAAAAACATTGTGCTTTTTAAAGAGGTGCCATGTGCCTGACCAAAAAAAAAATCATAAATTTAATCAATGTAAACACTCTGTGTTGATTGTGATATCTTTGGGATGCATTATGTTGAAGTGCACACTAAATGTTTTAGAAATAATCCCCCAAATACTGAAATATTAAAGGTGTGTTGATCATGGAAAGATGAATGTATAGAAAGAGAGATATTATTTAAAAGTCAATCAATTTACCACTTTGTTTTCTTTGTCCTATATTGCACATACAAAAATCACAAGAAAATTTAACAACATATTAGGACTTTACAAACAAGAGAAGAACTCTCAAGAATTTAAACTTTTCCTTTTTAAACTTAAAATCTTTTTCTTCCTCCTTTCCTTTTTTAGAATTACAATTATTCCAGAACATTTAACTGAATTTTCTAATCATTATACTGATAGCATCTCTTATAACAATGTCTAATTCTGTTTTCATTTTATTGGTTGGGACAAACGTTTACAAGCCCCCTAGTTTTACCTTTTGAGCTTTCTCCTCCATTTCCCTCTGTCGATGTCTTTCCTTGATTTTAGCATGTCTCCTTCGTCTTTCTATGGTGGGTAAGACCTTCTCATCAGCAATGTTACTCCTAAAGTTGATGAAATCGTTCCAGTGTTGGTACAGGTAACGGAAGACGATTAGCTACAAATCAAATGTAAATGTCTATCATTCTTAATTAACTGTGCCATTTGGAAATGCTCACAGAATTTCTATTACAATCCCATTCATTATAATGATTTCCAACAGCTTGTTTTCTATACATGTATTTCCAAGAAAGGCTTTTCTACTTCAAACCCTTTGCTTCATTTCTGTATTATCTTTCATTTACAGTACAAAATATACTGTGTCAATTTTACAGACTGCAGTTTATCTCAGATTGTTTAAATATTTAAAGAAAAAGATACAGTTTATAAAACAAGTGCTATATCAGACACCAGAGACAAAGTACCTGAGCTTCCCTAAAGATGTATGGACTCCTTTCGTATTTTCGTTCTGCGATGCGCTCAGCAAGGTCTGCTGGTATATCAATCTGAAGACTTGGTGGAATGGTCGACTCAATAAAACAACCAATGATGGAGTTCACCTTGGCTAGGATCACTGCGTCATCACAGTGAACGTGATACAGATCCTATCAAAAACAAATATCATTACTTTATATCTAAAAATAAGTTTTTATCTCTCATTCTACTATTATGAACTAAAATTCATTACTTACAAATTCAAATCTTTTCTCATCATTTCAAAAGAGATTAACTAACATTCATGTTGTTTAAGAGGAACAGAATTTTTATTATTATATTTAAAACTTTGGTAATGTTATTTTTGAAGTAAATATTTTTCCTTTTCAGATCTATTAAATTATTCTGGATTTTTCCTTCTATGGACATTACTGACCTTGAAGCGCTGGACTTCTAACCAGAAGAGAACATCATTCTCCAGTTTGTCTTCCTTGTTGGAGATGTCCTTGACCGATACGTAGCGACGGAACTGCAAGGCCGTTACTGGATTGAGCAAACATTTTCGGAAGAGAATTACGTCCTTTGCAGAAGACTGCCACTTTGTGTCCAACAACTGAAAATATTTTAAAACTAAATTATTAAAATCAGTTTTTATATGATATTCACATATGTGCAATTTTATGCATGGAAGTATATTGTACATGTATCAATGAAGGTGTTTTTATTAGAAGTAGCAAGTTTTAATATCTAACTGGGATTAAGTGTATTGGTCTGGTAGCTCAGTAGTAGAGCACCAGCAGGTCTAGCATGATGTCCTGGCCTACACTTCTCCTTGATCAAATCACAGTCATTGACTCTTCATTAGCCAAAATTTTACGAATTATGGCTATTGCTCTACATAATCTTTGCTTTATATACATCCTTAGAATTTATATGTATGTACAAAGCAATATCTAAATAAAGGATTAATGCACAGAATAGTAAAGCATCTTAATTTCTACTTGATTTAACACTAAATAAGCCACAAACCTTCATCACAGACTGAGATTTCTTCTTTTTCTGAACCAAGACATCATCCACTACATCGTCCATGCCAGCCTTGGGTTTCTGACGCTCCGCAAACTCGGGAGTGGCCAGGAACAGAGGGAGCCACTTCTTCTCCAGCCTGTCCCTGACGTATTTCTGGGCCTCCAGTATAACAGCATTCGGTGGACGGTCCTCCAGAAGTTTACCATACCCACCACCGGCAGCCATTACCTACAGAACAAGAACAAGAGGCCCATGGGCCACATCGCTCACCTGAGAAGCTTTGACCATTCTGTTCTTTACCAGGTTATCCCCTTGTAATACATATTGTGACCCCACCCTACCCCACTAATTATAATTTAGACAATTTGAAATCTACACTACCCCAGGATGCTTCCACATAAGTTTCAGCTTTTCTGGCCCAGTGGTTCTTGAAAAGAAGATTTTTAAAGATTTTTCCTATATATTTCTATGTAAAACTTGGATTCCCCATTGTGGCCCCGCCCAACCCCCGGGGGGTCATGATTTGAACAATTTAGAATCTACACTACCCCAGGATGCTTCCACATAAGTTTCAGCTTTTTGGGCCCAATGGTTCTTGAGAAGATTTTTAAAGATTTTTCCTATATATTTCTATGTAAAACTTTGATTCCCCATTGTGGCCCCGCCCAACCTCTGGGGGTCATGATTTGAACAATTTAGAATCTACACTACCCCAGGATGCTTCCACATAAGTTTCAGCTTTTCTGGCCCAGTGGTTCTTGAGAAGAAGATTTTTAAAGATTTTTCCTATATATTTCTATGTAAAACTTGGATTCCCCATTGTGGCCCCGCCCAACCCCCTGGAGTCATGATTTGAACAATTTAGAATCTACACTTCCCCAGGATGCTTCCACATAAGTTTCAGCTTTTCTGGCCCAGTGGTTCTTGAGAAGAAGATTTTTAAAGATTTTTCCTATATATTTCTATGTAAAACTTGGATTCCCCATTGTGGCCCCGCCCAACCCCCGCGGGTCATGATTTGAACAATTTAGAATCTACACTACCCCAGGATGCTTCCACATAAGTTTCAGCTTTTCTGGCCCAGTGGTTCTTGAGAAGAAGATTTTTAAAGATTTTTCCTATAAATTTCTATGTAAAAAATACACTTAAGTTTCAGCTTTTCTTGACCCCACCCTATTTTTGCCTTTTCTTGATTATCTCCCCTTGTGAGGAGACTTGGCCCTTCATTTTTACAATTTAAATTTCCCTTCACCCATGGATGCTTTGTAGTTTGGTTAAAAAGTGGTTCTTGAGAAGAAGTCCAGAAAAGCTCACTTGAGCCTTCGGCTCAGGTGAGCTAATAAAAGTTAATTTATAAAAGTACCACTTAAGATGACTTTGGGAAATTTTTAATACACGTTTTAAACATAAGCTCTTGTCCAATGAAAGTGATAGAATTCATAGGGAAAAAATTAAAAATCTTTATATCCTACATAAGTTCTCCTTACTATCAGTATCTTTATACTTCAATTGCTGCAGAAACTTCATAATTTACTCTCACATTTATGTTCTGTTTTAGCCTGTTAAAAGACAAGGGGTTAATAGCATGAAAATCACCTTATCTTGGCCTTCTTTTCCTGCAGGACTGTTGGGTCCAAAGAAATATTTCTTGTTTAGATACTTTGTTTTGATTTCTTTAGCTTTCTCATCTCTTTTCTTTTCATCAACTTGAGGCATTCGTCTGAAGTGTTCTATATCCATCCAGCATAATAAATCCATACTAGCATAATTTTCTGCCAAAAATAACTTAAAGTTTTCTACTTCTATCCTATTGTGCACCAATTTCTCTAAAGTGAAATCTCGGAACTCCTCAGGAATTTTCTCCAGGAGAGTCTCATCGTATACAGGGTCCTCATAACCTTCCATGGGATCCTCGGGAGTCAACACTCGCTGTAAGAAAAGATTCCAGTCATATAGACCACCATCACCATTTCTCACAAATAACACCTCAAACTTAACCATTGTCAGTGTTGTTGCACTCTCGACAAACTTTTCAATGGCATTAATTTGAAGTAAACATCTTATAGTAATCATTTTTAAACATATTAGGCCTTATATATCAAATATGCCACTAGAGTAACTAAAATATTGACCAGAAATTTAAATAGGATATTGATTTCATGTTTTATAATTATGAAATTGGCAGATCTCCTATTGTACATCAACACTTGGTTATTAATATCCACGTCTCAGTAAGAGTTATCCCCCTTTAGATGTCCTACCTGCTTTATCAGTCCTTTCCTCTGTAAATTTAAGACATATTTTGACCTTGTCTCCAAATGTTTCTTGACTTCTATTAATTCAACCTGAAATTTATAAATTCAAATCATATAGTACTATTTTGTTTAATAATTCTAGCTTCAATGAATGGACATGTATAAAAAGTCTATGTTTAAATACATATATGTACTATGTACCTTTCCATAAGTTTTCATGTCTACATTTATCATCTGACTCCATGCCACATACAGAACAGACAAGGAATATTCCTCAGCCTCATCAAACAGGTCCTCAAAGGGAGGCTGCAGGGTTCTGTACACCCTAGATCTGATCTCATGGCTACAGCCAATGTTACGATCCCCTCCTACCACAATGTACCGAGAGTAGATCACCTGAAAAAATATAATCAATTTAAAGGAATTTATCAAATTTTAATCACATGTACTGGTAATTTTCAGACTTCAATCACATACATAAAGGGATAAAACTTTGATATCATACCTTTGCTTTTTTCTGTACAATGTATGGATCTATGACTTCAGCATAAAAGAGTGTGTGGTATTCTTGAACATCAGTCCAGAAATTTAAACAGTTCACCCACATCTAAGAACATGAGAAAATATAATAAAATGAATAAAAAGATGCAACAAAAAAAGCATATCATATCTTCTAGTTCGAATGATAAAGTATAACTGAATACTATGTGATAATAGGGAGACAGTATTATAACCACATACCTTGTTACCACTTCTTTCAATGTATTTCTGAAAGAATCCACCGGCCTGTCGTTCATGATAGAGAGCCTTTAGAAGAGCGTCCATCCTTCTTCCTCCTGGGAACACCGAACTGATGGAACTGGATACTGACCCGCGGTCAGACCCGGCTGAGGAGGGGCGAGATCTCACTTCTGTGTCCAGTTTCTCCGAGCCCACTGGAGTCTTCACCGAGGAGGAAGGTCTGGCAGAGGAACGATGTGCTGAGGCGGCAGAGGAGGTCCGACTATGGGACAAACTGAAAAGTAATTAAAATGTCATCCACTGATCAAGAAATAACAATGCATGGATAAACCATTATAATAATTAGTCAGCATCTTATGGAAGGATTATGTTGAAACATGCATTTTTTTTATTTGCATGTAAAATATGCAAAAAAAAGTCCTAATTTTTGCTGCAGTTTCATTATCAGTATTTTCAAGGCCAAATAGCCACAAGGGAAATCAAAATTACAATTAATAATTTATTACTATTTTCAAGGAAGTCATTTTTGATGACAAATGATAAAAGGTACCTTGGAGCACTCCTGATGCGAGGTTTAGTTGACTTATCTACAGAGAACTGTGAGGACAACATCTTTTTCCTCCTCTCCTCCTGCCTTGTTTTGTAGTTTGAGGAGTGAGGACGGAGGGCTGAGGGAGCATAGACCCTCTTCATCCCCACCGGAGGAGACGTCTCTGGCAGGACTGGGGGTCTGACTGATGGGGGCTAAAAAACAAATAGTTAAATAATAAATCTTTTAGCTGATTACTGATTTATTATTTTAGTAGAATATTGGAAGAGACTGTAAATCACTTTTTAGGAATAGGGAACTGCTTTTGACAATTACGCGTGACAGTGTGCTCGTGAAAATTTAATTCTTGTGTATAATAGCATTCCTTAAGATTATATATATAGAGCAATAACCACAATTTGTGAAAATTTTGTCTCACTAATCAAGAGTCAATGACTATCTCGCGAAAATAAGGTGTCACAAAAATATAGTGGTCTAGAGTAGGCAACAGTTGTTGACAATCATTTTTCATGCTACCTCAGATTAATTCATAGAGCATAAATGATTAAATTTTTTAAATGTAAATATGCATTAATAAAATGTTAGAAATCTTTATTTATGGTTCTCCAAGAACTATGTACCTTTTTATACTTGAAAAATGCTCAAGTACATGCAAGAAAAATTATTTTCTACAAATGAATGACTGGGAATGAACAAATTTTAATCAGAAAAGTTTAGACAGAAGCTCTGGTTAGCTAAAGAAATTCATAAAAATTTACGATCTCTTAATTATCTATATTTTTAGTAATGCAATGCATTTTAACTCCATATAGTACATACATGTAAGTTAATGGACTGCTGTATCCGGGGCATACATGACTTTGGTCGGAGGGGCAGTAGCGTGGCAGTGTGAGGGCTGGGGTTGACACTGCTGTCTTGAGCTTTCACCTGCTTCAGGTTCTGGTAGAGGTAGTTTTCTTCTGGTTTCTTGTACTGTACTTGTTTTAATAAAAATCTTGGAGCCCTGAATTTTTAAAAAATAATGTTTTATCAAAAATTTATCAACACAACACCTTGTAATTGTGCACTTAAAGAGTGAAGAAATCTTAAAATGATTTTTAATTATTTTTTTTAGTTGTCAAGTCCCACTACATCCAGGTGGTTTATCTTCCATCCCAAATTTGGGGAAAACAGAATATACATGTACAAATACATCTACCAATGATAATGAGTAAATTTCAATGATTCAGGTACTTCATTAATCTGGACATTTCACTATAGGGGACACAAGAGTCTGGATTAACAAGGCACAACTGTATCTGAAGTCAAGGTAAACACATACCAGTATAAGACAAGGGGCTCTGCTATTTTGTTCTGTATCTTGCCAAGCTTTTCCAAAGTCCATGATGATGGCTCCACAAGTCCAAGTTCTTGCTTCTGTTCAAAGGAAAGTTCATACGGGGCACCTTGCTTGTGATATTGCTCTCGTATATAGGACAGAAACCTGTTAAAATCAGACACCCATTTTATAACCTTTTCTTCTGTTCTGTATATTTCCTATGCAGGGTTTCAAATGATAATTAATAAATGCATGAAGATGATAAATGTTTTTTTTTTTCTGTAACAGCAATTTTCAGTTATTAAAGATAGAAATACAACTCTCCTGCAATGAAATTCTATTAGGGAAAGGACAATCCATTTAAAACTTTCTAAGATTCACAACTTCATTATCAGGTTACACATTTCATATGATCAATATATGTATACAAGTGACATTTCCATCTAGGAATAAAACGATCAAAATATCATTTATTTAAAATCTATCAATACACTCTAATTACCAGCTCTTCATTACAACTTCCCATTAATGGACAAACATTATGACGGAGAATAGCAAACGCCACATTGTATGATAAATTGTGTTGGCTTTAGCTTTGAAATGATAATAACAGGATCTTTCATTTTAAATCATCGTTTTCTAATTTCTACGTAGCTGTCTTCTGTTCTTGTAAAGAATGTCATATTCTAAGTAAACACACACTTAAAGTTTTAAGTATGGCCTTTGGATGTCTTCGGAATGCTGCGTATTGTATGAACGTTTAAAGGTCTAGATTTAAATTGACAAAACTAAATTTTGACAGAGTAGCAGTTACTAAGGACTCTTGCAACTTAAAACTCATAGAAAGTCAATGTTGAATATATATAAATTTTTCTGAGGAATATATATTTTTTTGGGACCCAAAGAGAGTACCAAGCAAATTCTTAATAAGAATATTCAAAACAGACTCGTATAAAGCAATTTCAGTTTGTTTGGTTTTTTTTTTTTTTTGGGGGGGGGGGGCAAAAATCTTCAGTTGGGGGATTTGGGGACACTAGCAAACATTCCTTGACAAGCGAAAAAAGAAGTCATTAGATTTTAGTATAATGGCGACACAAGCATTAAGCAGCTTTCAACCCACCCTACCCAGTTCCTATAACCACCCATGCAAAATATGCATTTCTTGGGTTGAGACAGGCACCTGGGGTTAACTGAAGTATAGTATCATTAGCTATAATGTGGTATGACTGTAGTTCAGTTTTTCAGGAACTGTCAGTTCTTTTTCATGCTGAACTTATATCATTTTTGAAAGCTAAATATTAAATCTAAGATTAAAGATAAAATACAATGTTCTGTCATCCTTTGCCATTTTATTAATGTCACTATTAAAGACAATTATTACAGTCTCCTTAAACATGGTGAAAAATCTTATCCTAAAACCCCTTTAATTTCTGTTATAAACCTCCAATACCTTGTTCTTGCCAGTTGTTGTGATAAATCACTTTTGTCTAAAATCAATAAATACTTTTATTTATCAAGGGATGAACATGGACAGAAGGGGGCTTTTAGCCAGATCAATAGTTAAAACAAACTCTTTTTGAACATCTAAATCTGTCTATCAGGAAGGTACACTCCAATTCTATCAGTTCAACTGCCTGTGGGTTCTTGATTTTACATGGAAATTAAAGTCCTGATATCATTCTCTCCCTATTCAAATGTCCTTTATAAACCCCACTTATACATAAAACACACTAAATCTCAAACAGGTTTTAGAAATTATATCCAATTTGGGTAAGACCCAACATGTAATTTTCCCTTTGCAGATGCCTAGATAAAACATTTGGGCACAGAATCAACAGCTCCATATTAACTTAAACTAAAAAAAAATATCAAAGCACAATGCCTTTTTTAATCTAACCATATTGGTACAAAAAAAACTTGCCTAATCTTGAAACCACTGATTTCAAAGAAATTGGCCAGAGTAGAGAACATTCTGCATTTGAAAATATTCTAAACAATTGCATTTCCCGCGAGAGACTTCAAGTTTACACCATATTAGGCTAGATTTAGGAATAGGCAACTTCTGGATCAAACAAGTTTCACTGTATCAGATACAATGATAAACTAAAACTAGGTAGATCAACTTACTGCTGTGTCTGTACATGTTTGATGTGAGGATCTATTTTATCCTGTTTGTTCATCCACACCAGCCTATCTATATCAATCCACAGTCTCCAGTTCTTCTCCCCAGCAGTGCCCTCTAGGAACACCTTGAACTGTTCTATCCCCTTCCTGTTGCTGAGGGAGTAGGTCTTGTGTCTGTGTTTCCTGAAGAACGTGTCCCCCTCCTCGTAATCTTCTTCACTATCCAGCAGTGAATCATTATCACTCTCTTCTTCCTTCTCTTTCTCTAGTTCTTCTTCATCCTCTTGCACCTCTTCCTCTTCAGGTTCTTCCTCCTTTTCATCCAGAGTGACTCTATCCAGCATGTCCACTGTCAGATTCTTGTGTTGTGTTTGGGGAAGACTCTTTATTACTGTTGGGTCTTGCAGCACCTCCTTTTCTTCTCTGTTGCTGAGCTGGGCAATAGATTTGGTTAGAACTGCTCTTACCACAGCTGCTCCTATGTCATCAATGTTTTTGAACACTATGTTTTGTTGGCCATCTTGGAGTGGAGAAGAAGATGGTTCTTCTTGTTGAGGTACTGCTGGTTCTTCATCTAAGAAATCATCCTGTCTTTCTTTGGAAGAAGTTGAATCACTGTCTGTTGCTTCAAAACCTGACTCATCATCCACCTCTATGGGATCAATTTTGGGACTTGTATAAACAGTAGAACTAAAAGGTCTCATTTGTTGTTTAGAATGGTCTTCTGTAACACTAAACACTGATTCTGAAGGTTTATGTATCATGGGTTTTCCATCCACAGCAAAGAGCTTGCTAGAATACACATCCTCTAGGTTCTCTATGGAAGTTTTGGAATGATGACCGCTGTAGACGGAGCTCCTCACCGAAGTCCCCACCCCACTCTCGGAGCGATGATAACCCTCCAATGCACTGTAGGCACTGATTGGTCGAGCACTGTTGGGCCTCCTCACAATCTCGGCACTCTTGGGTCGGGCTAGAGTGGAGAAGGTCATGTCAGAGTTCTGTGTGATCTGAGCACTAGTGAACCAAGCCTCAGCTTCTGTTGTTGGTGTGTCCCCCATACATACAAACATATCCTTTGTCATCTTTTCCTTGGGGTCAATCTGGGGTACCTCCTCAATCGATTTCTTCCTGCGGATCTTGGTCTTGGGCTTGTAGTCCACCGACATGAGGACAAACTGCCCCTTGTCCCCCTGGACTTTGGTCTGGGAGATGAGCTTTCCGAGTCTGTATTCCATGTAGAACTCACTTTCCAGAAATGCTGGGAGTCTCTCCTCCTTGATCCAGTGTATTCCCTGCTCCTTGTTGAGAGTCTGAAAAATATACATAGACAACAACTTAGCCAGAGACTTATCAAGAGTTTATAAGGTAAACAATTTTACTATCAGACATCTTGTTATCTTTTATACAATTCCATGAAAAGATTTCGCAAAATTGAATAAACTACAGGTAAAACTTTTATTACATTTTAGCTTATTCTTTTCTGTTGAAGTTTATCAAGATGCCGGTTTTGGCCACAAAGTTCTGAATCATCAATATCTTAACAAGACTGATGATCATATCAAAATTTATGCTGTCACTAAAATTTGAAGTATATGTGTGCACAAACTCATAAGTAATAAAATACACTTTGCAGAGTCACCACTATTTACACCCATCATATAATCACAGCAAAATTCTTACCAAGTAAATAAAACAGTTTGATTTACAGCTAAGCAATATTATATGCAAACCTGTTCTTACTAAACCTCTTACATTAAGGTGACTCTATAAAAACCTTCCACCTTAAAAGCTTTATACAGATAAAACCAGAACTTACAGTGACAGTAAAGCTGGTGTTGATCTCCAAGTTTTCTGGTTCATCTGGTTCCTCGATGGGGATGAGGGGAATATTTGAGAAGCTGTGCTGCTTGACCACATTGTAGATTTTGGGGGTCCTCTTCTGAGATCGAATGGCAGCTTTGATCTGTTTGGCAAGCTCTTTCTTGGCATCCGTCACCACCTCAAATCCCCCTGTGTCTTTGTTGAAGCAGAGAGGGGCAGGAAAAGTCTTTTCAAAAAATAAGGAGAACCAATTTAACATATACCATCATTTCAACAAAGCTGGCAAGACAGATATAGATAAGTTTGGAAAGTGAAATGGGAGCAATTTCACTTTTGATATGGCATCTCAATCATTTTATCTGAAAATGTACTTTATTTTACTCATTTCTTTCATTTATTTCAACAGATTTTGTGTGCAAGATGGAAAAGAAGGGGGCTGTAATTGGGAAGGCAATGTATAGAATATCTAACTTCAATTTCTCAAAGTATATATACTAGTGCATTATAGTTTTTGATAAAATAAAGTCTTTGATGCTTGAGAATTGTTTTGCCTTAGTCCTCAGCCAATATCCTTCAAAAAATTAATGTAAAAGGTGATTTTCACTGAATATGTGCCAATACAAATTAAAGACATTGTATTTGTTTTGCTTGATTTATGATCAAGAATGGAGACTCAAATTAAAATAAATTTCTCTCACAATCGAGTTAAGGGTCTCTAGTCATGGCAACACTCAATTTTATTCTTCGTTGCATCTGTCAAACATCATAATTATTTTCAATTAACTCACAAAAGGGCAAACTTGCATCAAGAGTTTTTCTTGGCATCACAGCCTCCTTTGCCAAAAGCAAACAGTTACACTTAATGCTTAATAAAGATAATTTTGTGAAAATTAAAAACCTGAAGCATAAAATCAATATTGTTCAATAGAATTCATTTAGAAGTTCTAACAAAGGTGTCCCGTAAATTATGGCAGCTAAATACACTGTTCGCTGTCCCTCTATTCAATCTATTGACCCAGTGTTAAAAGGAGAGGGGGTGAGGGATATTTTTACAAACATAAATGTCTTTTTGCATGATGAATTAAAATTTGAGAAATCCTTTGATTTTTAGAAATATTTATGGATCTGAGTTTATGAGCAATTGTGAGCCACAGCTAAGCGCCCTCTGATATTCGCTGAATTGATTTTGAGATTGAGAATTTATGATATGTCTTAATATTCTAAGATGAAGATTATGCATACTTTTTTTTTTAAAGTAAATTAGCAATTTAGCATTTCAATGAAATATATTCCCAGAGAATTTCTAAGATCCAGTCTTTTGAAGTTGGCATCTTGCTTAATACCATATAATCCTATTAAATCTACTTTACAGAAATAACAAGTGCATTGATTGTTTCAATCATTAAAACATACTAGATTAATTATATTAGGACTAATTAGCTGTCAACTTTTCAGTTTTAACCTGTCTCGCATAATTGGATACAGGCTCACACCTTAGTATTGAGGTAAATACAGCATTAATGATACACTCTTCCAAGTTATTAATCATTGTTCTTTGTTCATTTACTTTCTCAGTAGTTTTCATGTATTCTTTGAAAGTGATTTGTCTTTATCAGTCCAGTACATATTTCAGAATATCTGAATGTCAAAGTAAAAATTTTAAAGTCTTTGAAAGAAATCGAAAACACTTGGAGAGGGGATTTTGGATGGCAACATGTACTCCAAACAATTAACCTTTGAATCTTTGGGTTTTTTCCCTTAAAAATTTTATTGAGAATCCTATCCTAATTTGTGGCTTAAAGCTTCCTTTTAATTTCCTTACAATTTTCTGATTACAACCATAAGCTGTTAAGTTATACTGACACTTCATAAAATGCTTTGTTTAGCAGGAAAGTTAAATACTTAGTGCTTTCTTTGGAATTGTATGAAGTTTATTCAACTTCATGGAAGACTGGGTTTATGATTGTCTTTGTTAAATACTTACCGGTAATGACAGGTAGGCATTGAAATAGTCTACAAACAAATCATCCGTAGCCAGAAAGTCCTCCTGAAATAAAAATACATAGAAATTAATACCGATATAGTATATAAACAAAAAAAATAATTGAGCCCAAAATTTCTCCTGAATATTTTATTCGACATACTGCTAATGATATTTCAAAACTCGTGTATTAACTATGTATGCAACTTTTTATTTACACGAGCTTTTCCAAGAACTTCTTCTTGGTTGTTATTGTCAGATTGAAGGGTTTAAAAATTTGAATTGTCTCTTTCAAAAAATACAGTGAAACCTCAATATCTAGAACTCAGTGAGACTTTAAAAAAGAGAGAAATTTGGGTGGCCTAGGTAACTCAGACTCAAAGTGTAGAGGGGTCCACAAAGACTCACTTCAATTTTTTCCTTGTGTTCGACCAGCTGTTTGAGATATCCAAGTACAACTGTACTTGAACATTTAGAGTTCTTTTGATGACTGTAAGGAATTTTTTTTAATATATCAACTATAGTATTTAATTGATCCTGCAAGATCTTGAGGACTTCAGATGGATTCATAGTGTGTATAGAAATTTCATAATTTTTATGCCTGCAGATCAAACTAAAATGGCTTGCTGAAATGAGTTTCAATGGAGCTCAATATGGAAAGCAAAGTCAAAGGCAATGAATACATGTATAACTATAAAATAGAAAGGATAGAAGGGATGTAAAAAGGCACATAATTCTCAAAGATACTAAAGTTTTATTTTCTGAACCTTATCATCCATGCTGAAGTTTTATTCAATAAAGATAAAGTACCATAAGTGACATTTCAAGAGAAGAAATCACAAGGCAGTGTCATTGCAAAAGGGTCTCAAAAGCGGGTGTGGGATTAGGTCTGCATGACAAAATCTATGATTTCCTGGGAGATTCCAAGAGCATGTCACAAGAGTTAAATAGAAGGATTTGATCAGATCGCGCTAGCTACCTTTAGTCAAACACCCGTCTGGCAGTAAATCTCGAATGGGTTCTTAACTACATATATCTCTGTAAACAATGTTGACGATTTCAAACATTTGTCAAATGAAGTGGTCTGTGATCTCATAGACTAATGTAAAATACATTTACAGAAGTTGGGGGGAATGTGCACGCATTAAATAAGGATCGTGTTGGGGCACCTTTCTTGAATAAATTTAAAAGTGAATTTTAAATGTGTCGTTAAAGTTTCCATTAAATTTTACTTTACAGACTGTTACATTGAAGGAAAAAAAAACGAAGCAAACTTGGGCCTTTTTTAACTCCTTGGTAGTTTTAATCAAAATGATGTCTTTTTATAACCAAATAATTAAATTTTTTAAAAATAATTAATTTCTGATTTTATGTATTACATGTATACCACATGTTCAATTAATTTTATTTATGCATCTTGCTACACTGCACACCATTAATTACATACAAGTAAATTTTAGGTTTACCATATTTATGTACACTAAATTATTTAAATGTTTCAGGAATTTAGTAATCAAATTAAGCATTGATTTTCAGATTGATAGAAACACAATATTTACAATGGTTCCTAAGACAGACAACATAAACTTTAAAAAGTTTTCCACCACTTACCAAGGTTTTTAAGACAACTGTTATAACCGCCTCCATTTCCATTAAGTCCAAAGTTTACAAAAATGTCAAAAGTGAAAATGTCCCATATCAATTCAGATCAATGATTTTCTATCATATTTCCTCATTGCAAGTTTAAAAAATTTTCACAGGCACATGGTTGCCAATGCCCGGTTAGCTAGATCCTTGTGTTGACAAATCGAATGGTCTTGGTACATTTAGTAAAAGTCCCATAATTCCCCACAAAAGCCTTGTTACTTCTGCCAATAAGTAATTGTAATAAATCCACCAGCCAAATATCCCACCTTTAAATGGTAGGATTATCAAATGTAAACTATTTGGATTTTACTTTAAAGTCTATTTGATTAAAGCCATTTCAATGGGAAGAATATGAATTTGAACTTGACGTTGGCTTTTTTTTTAACTTGTGCAATATGATTAAGAGAAAATTTAAATCCTCTGCATCTGCTTTACTTTGTGAAATGGGTAAGTAATAATTAACATGTGGTAGACCTGCGGATTATATAAAACTTTGGCTTTTGATCAATATTGCATGTTTACTTAACCAATCTGCATTAGTTTATGTACTTTACTACAAGTTTGCACAGTCCAAGTTATTCTGCGATACGAGTTTTTAATGCCGTGGGATAATAAATCTAGTAAATTATGCATCACTCACCAATTATTTTAGGATTTATTTTTTTTATCTTATCAAATAAATCATTTGAGCTACTGTACTAAGTACCATTATCATTGTAATAGCAATGAAGTTGCATGACCTTAGCAGGTGATCTTGCAAACAGAATATTCATTTGTCTGTTTTCACAATTATCTCCCAGAAAAACTGATAGCACATTGTGCATCAATAATCAATTTTTGTCCATAATATTGAAATGCAAACTGCATTTTTTTTTTCTCAGGTAAAATAATTATTTCAATAAATATGATACAACTTTATTTTATATTTTCAAGCTAAAAAGAAAACAATTAAGCAGAAATGGAGTAGCTACATGTACTATGAGTTAGTAAATCACTAAGTTATCTTCTATACTTCATAGAAATACCAATATAAACCTGTTTGTGTAGACAATAAAGATAACACCATCATTATAAATTCCTAAAGTTGCTTATTAGCAGGCAGAGCATTGGATACAATAAAATTTGACTTTTGGTTATCGAGCATATAAATCCCCCAAACAAAGAAACATTTTGTGAAATGATCAGAAATATTACATCACTGGTGGCTATTAAACTCAGTTTAAAGCATAGTGTTAAACATAACCATGTAACTATTGGCAAAAATATACCAAGATTAAACTAAAAAACTTGAGATATCTGTAACTTTTAATATGCAACAGAAGTTCAAATAAGAGTTTTAGATATTTTCAAAGATGTAAAAATAAGAAAAATTCTCAAAAACACAGCAAATTTTACTCATTTTAACCATGTCCAGTAAAACAGAAATTTAATCCTTCCCAAGAAATCTTCATGTTTAATAAAAGAAATACAATAAAAGGGTAGGGGGAATCAATATTTTATGGCCATAATATTTTCAACCCCCCCTCCCTATCAAATTAAGAGGGCATAGGGACTCGAGATTTTATGGCTATAATATTCTGAACCCACTCCCTCTTAAATAAAAAGGGTAGGAGGACTCAATATTTTATGGCCACAATATCTTGAACCTGGGGTCAATATTTAGCCATAATATTATGAACCCGAAGGGTTCAATATTTTCCAATATATTCATTATATTCTAGTATCAAAATATTATGCTACACTGGTAATTAAGTCAAGTGCTGTCAAAAGGTCAATACTTATCCATTCACTTACTAAAAAGTTTGTTTGGTTGATTGGGTTTTTTTTTGGGGGGGGGGGCAAAAATCCAGGATCCTGATATATAAATCTACATTGCTCAACAGCAAGAGAAATAGGATAATACAGGTTCAAAAATTAATTAATCTAGTATTCTGTTATAAATCCTGAAGTAAATCTACACTTAATTCACTTGCCTGTACTTGCCAAATTTGACAATATAAACTTAACCAAAAAATACAGATTATAATAGCACTTTTAGTAAAGTTAAAACCCATTTCATTCCCTCTCACACTGGCATCACCAGGTCTTTGAAGAACATTTAATGTACAAAGATTAGGAGGGTATTTTTGTATAGCATTTCTTTATTTGTCATCCCAATCGAAAAAAAATATTTTAAAATTCTTGCATAAATCTCTTTTTTAAATGACCTTTAAATTACAATTAATTAGATGCCCCAAAACAGAGCAGCAAAGAAATAATGATTTTCACTACACAGGTACATTCAAAACAGTTCCATCCTAGCACCTTCCAGTGTCCCTGACACACGAGCTATGAGATCAATAATTTTGGAAGAAGCACCCTTGCTTATCATGTTTGTGCACTTAGTTTATCTGCTTAATACTCACAAGCAGAGAAAAAGATTTTCTAAGAAGAATGCATTTTACTGTATAATCAATATAGTCCTACTCCTTCATTATGAAAGATTCCAAAATAAGGAGACACTTTCAACTTTCAATAATGGTTGCTGGACTAACTTCCTCTCCTCTTCATCCAAATAAACAATAAATATACTAAGAACCACAACAATACATATATTTACTTATGAGAGGCAGTTGGCAATATATTACAAGTACTTCACACGTCATTTCGGGCCACCAGCAAACATACCTAACAAACTATTTAGTTACCTTGAAGTCATAGCCACCAGTCCTAAGGTCTTTTAGGGCAGTTCCATCTACATGCTTCTCAAACAAATTACGGCCCAGCATTGATACAAAATTTGGCACCACGTTCCAACAAATAAATGATCTTGTGTGACCAGCCGACAGATTCTTATTGTCAGGTCAACAAAATCCTGACCCCCTTGTTAAATTCAAACGATAACCATCTAATAATCGGAGAATCAAGATGCATGATCGACTTCAACAATAGTTACTGGAAGGAGGGCCGCTACACAAAACACCTAACATTTAATCCAATCATGGTAATCTTTTGTTTGCATACTGGATTCCTTAATGCAACTAAAATAAAAATCTAATTTAAAACCTTGAAAGACAACAGTGTAATAAGCTGAAAAAAGCCAGCCTTAAGGTGTAATGAAGATTAGTGGCTTATTACCGTAATTGTACCTACTGACCAGTTCACATTTGTACCATTTACACGACGCATGCACACACTTATGCATAAAGGACCCAGATTCTTTTTATCTTGACTTTATATGAAAGAATCCTGGAGGATAGTGAGATAATCCAAATAAGAATGGATTATCAACTTTTTAAAGACGACTCAGAGGCATTATGTGAGGGGAGAAAAATTTGCTGTGGAAATTCAGGAAAGAACATGGTTATGACATTAAAACAAATAGTTTAATACATTCAAAGGGAACTGGTGAAAAATGGGAGAATCACTTTCCATGAACATATTTCATTTGTTAAAAGGACAAGTGAAAGGACTGCAAAGAATGCTAATAGGATCTGAATTTAAATAGGGATGGGAGATAATGCACTCTGTCATGGCTCACCCTCAAAGTGCTTTTAAAAAAACATAACTCACAGTTTTTTTTTTTTTGTGATTAATTTTGTGGGTAAATGTGTTGGAGTAGTTCAGAAACATCTTTGTCTAACTTACCACATTATTTGCATGTTTTTTCTATTAACAAATAAGTAAAATTTTACAAATAACACTTAGACTTTTATAACATATAAATTTACAGGAAAATGCACATCTTTCATATCTCTGAATTACTGGTACAATATACATCCTCATAAAATGTCGAATAAAATCTTTAAACAGCCAGGAGAAATATTCCTTAGTGAACCATGAACTGCACATAACCTTTAAATATTCTACAGGACTAAAGGAGTTATGACTCTTTTTAAAAGACTTTGAATCTACTGTCCCTCAGATTGAGTAAGAGTTATTTCCCTTGACACAACATAAATCGCCAACACTTACCACGTCTTCATACTCCACATCCTCGGGATCTACAAAAATAAAAAAAGTCTTAATTAAGTTTACAACCTAAAGACATGCACTGACAAAATTCACTTGTACTGACTATATTATTATTCATTAAATGAATTTATTTTGAAAGATTTCATGTGTAATAGGAGAGGAGAAAAATGCAATATAGACCAGACCAAGATTCGAAACCTGACTCCCTAATCCAGGGACTAGATGGCCATCAGCGATCGAACCACTCTGACCACCAGAAATGAAAATGACTCCGCCTTTGCCTTAGATTTTTATTTGATTTTCCTTAAAAAGATATTCTAAAATTGGGAGGTCAACATTACCCTAACAACACCAAAAATTTCAACTCATTACCACTACATTTTTTTGAATTTTTGACCGATTATTACCGCTTCATTTTTTTGGCCAAAAACAACTCATTACCGCTACATATTGAATCATCCAGATATGGTGCGGAATATGAGTTCCAATGAACAGAATTCACTCAATCCCTATGTGATGAAGTACAATTTCAATCTGAATTCTAATCAGAAGAATTTGAAGACTATTGGTTTTATCTATGAACAGTGCTTGATTTTACTTTCAAAATTTTAAAAGTGTTTTATGAAATAAAATAGATTTTAAATAATTTAAAAAACAAGAGGCCCATGGGCCACATCGCTCACCTGAGAAGCTTTGACCATTCTGTTCTTTACCAGATTTTCCCCTTGTAATACACATTGCGACCCCACCTTTAGACAATTTGAAATCTACACTACCCCAGGATGCTTCCACATAAGTTTCAGCTTTTCTGGCCCAGTGGTTCTTGAGAAGAAGATTGTTAAAGATTTTTCCTATATATTTCTATGTAAAACTTGGATTCCCCATTGTTGCCCCGCCCAATCCCGGGGATCATGATTTGAACAATTTAGAATCTACACTACCCCAAGATGCTTCCACATAAGTTTCAGCTTTTCTGGCCAAGTGGTTCTTGAGAAGAAGAAGATTTTTCCTATATATTTCTATGTAAAACTTGGATTCCCCATTGTGGACCCGCTCAACCCCCGGGGATCATGATTTGAACAATTTAGAATCTACACTACCCCAGAATGCTTCCACATAAGTTTCAGCTTTTCTGGCCCAGTGGTTCTTGAGAAGATTTTTTAATGACCCCACCCTATTTTTGTCTTTTCTTGATTATCTCCCCTTGTGAGGGGAATTGGCCCTTCATATTTAAAATTTAAATTCCCTTTCACTTATGGATGCTTTGTACCAAGTTTGGTCAAAATTGGCTCAGTGGTTCTTGAGAGGAAGTCGAAAATGTGAAAAGTTTACAGACGGATGGACAGACGGACGACGGACAAAATGTGATCAGAAAAGCTCACTTGAGCCTTCGGCTCAGGTGAGCTAAAAAAAAACCATCCTGCTCAAACTTGTGTGATGGGTCGGAGACCCTTTACAAGTAAAGAAGTAGAAGAGGAAGTGCTCAAAGCCCTTCTTTCACCTCCTCATGGTGAGTAGGGGAAACAGAAATTATGCTTGTATGTGTTGTACGTACTGTATATCAATCTGTACACACATAAGCAACTGGCAGTGCAGCGGTAATGTATACTTTTATGTGTAGTGGAAATGAATGTAAAGATTTTTGTAGCGGTAATGACTATGTAGCAGTAATGAAAATTTTGAAAATGTAGCGGTAATGATACGCACCCCTAAAATTTACATGTATCGAAAATACATTCATCAGCTCAGGGGTTCATATTTCGGAAAGAGATATATATATAAACATTTTATATTAAACTTCAATTCATGGCTTTTTTTTTCAGGACTCTCAAGTCCACTCATTCTTTTCTAGTTTGGATAGGACTCTTGATCAATATATTCAAGTACTTGTCTCCTAGAAGTTTAGAAGTATTAAAGAAGATAAGTTTGATGTATAAAAAAAATTTCAATATTGTGACTAACTTTGACCAAACCTAGGTTCTGAACCCTTGGCTCAGAGGAAGTGAATCTTATAATTTTTGTACAGCACTAGCTGTTAATTCTGATCTTGCTAACAATTTGCCTGCTAGAAGTCCAAATTAAAGTAACGAGTAAGATTTTTTAAATATGTAATATGTACTTTCAATATCAAAATAACCAACTAACCCCACTTTAGGATCTGAACCAAAGACAGAAGGGGTTGGATGAATTTTATAATTTTGGCAGAAAGTTTGGTGTTCTTTTTTATACCCATGCTATCATGCAAATGGTTTGTCTGCTAGATGTTGATGAATAAAAAAATAGAAGCTCAATGGGTACCATAGGTACAGTTAAAGTATGACCAATTAATCTATTCCCAGGGCATGCAAGGTAAATGGACCAAGTCTGAAGAGACATTATTTTTTTACTGTACTTATACAATCGGTGCCCCATTCAATGTCCTAGGTTATAGAAAAGATAATTTATTTTAGATTTATGACCAAAATTAGCTCCATCCTTGGGCATAAATACTGGACTAAAGAGCTATGAATTTTACAATTTTGAAAATTGGTTCATTAAAATCACTGATCCAATGAAAGAAAAAGTGAGCAAGCTCACATACGATGATACCCCACGCTCCCCCAAATCTCAAAGTGCTGAAAATCCCGGAAAAAATGAAAGAATCAGAATTTCCCGGTAATATGCACATCTACACATTGTGTCCTAAATATCTGCAAAGTTTGATGAAATTCTGTGCAGCGGTTTATGAGGAGTTGCGCTGACAAACTGTTCATCACTATATTCAAGATATCCCCAAAAATCTAAGTTGTAAAGTGCCGAAATTTCCAGAAAAATAAAGGATTCGGAATTTCCTGGTAAAATGCACATCTATACATTGTGTCCTAAATATCTGCCAAGTCTGACGAAATTCTGTGCAGGGGTTTATGAGGGGTTGCACTGACAAAATGTTCATCTGTATATTCAAAATATGGCCAAAAATCTAATTTGAAAAGTGCCAAAATTCCCAGAAAAATAAAGAAATCGGAATTTCCTGGTAATATGCACATCTACACACTGTGTAAAAAATATCTCGAAAGTTTGACGAAATTCTGTGCAGCGGTTTATGAGGAGTTGCGCTGACAAAATCTTCATCTCCATATTCAAGGTATGGCCAAAAATCTAAGTTGAAAAGTGTGGAAATTCTAAGAAAAAATAAAGGAATCGGAATTTCCTGGTAATATGCACATCTACACAACGTGTCCTAAATATCTGCAAAGTTTAACGATATTCTGTGCATCGGTTTATGAGGACTTGAGCTGGCAAACTGTATAAAAGGTATGGCCAAAAACCTAAGTTTTTAGTGCGGAAATTCCCGGAAAAAATAAGGAATCGGAATTTCCTGGTAATATGCACATCTACATATTGTGTCCTAAATATCTGCAAAGTTTGACAAAATTCTGTGCAGCGGTTTATGAGGAGTTGTGCTGACAAACTGTTAATCTCTATATTCAAGGTATGGCCAAATGCCTAAGTTAAAAAGTGCGGAAATTCCCGGAAAAAATAATGGAATTGGAATTTCCTGGTAATATGCACATCTACACATTGTGTCCTAAATACCTGCAAAGTTTGACGAAATTCTGTGCAGCGGTTTATGAGGAGTTGTGTTGACAAAAAAAAAGGACTGACTGACTGACGCACGGGTCAAAAACATTATACCTCACGCAACTAGTTGCGTGGGGTATAATAACTTTGCCTGCTAGCTCACTTCTTTCACAAGTTGTAACTGAGCTATTAGAAGCAGAATTAGCATGTACAATATACTGGGGTGAGTTAACAAAATAAAGAATAACATGAGGCCTATGAGCCACATCGCTCATCTGAGCACTTTGGCTAGTTCAGTATTTCATAAATATCGAAGGAGGCATGATTTTAACAAACTTGAATTTACGCTGAGTATGTAACCATATTTCTTTGACAAATCATGGCTTTAGAAATCTTGAAAAAAAATTATTTTCAAATTTTCTATAAGTATTACCTTCTACTGTGGCCCCATGCACTCCCTGGGGGTCATGATTTGAACAAACTTGAATTTTCACTACCTGAGGGGTCTTCCATATAAATTTGACCAACTATGGCTCTGCTGTTGTTTAGAAGAAGATTTTTTTTAAAGAATTATCCTATGTATTCCTATGGAAAATCTGATGGTTCATTGTGGCCCCAGCCCACCACCAGGGGTCATGATTTGAACAAACTTGAATCCACACAACCTGAGGATGTTTCCACATAAGTTTCATTTTTCCTGGCCAAGTGGTGTTGGAGAAAATGTTTTTTCCAGTGTATTTTTATGTAAAATTTTGATCATCCATTGTGGCCCTAACCTACTCCTTGGGTCTTGAACCTGAATCTACACTAGTAGAGGATGTTTCCACGTAAGTTTCAATTTTCCTGTCCCAGTGGTTCTGGAGAAAATGATTTTTAAAAGATTTTTCATATGTATTCCTATGTAAAACTTTAATTATCCATTGTCACTCTACCCTATCCCTGGGATCATGATTTGAATAAATTTGAATCTACATAAAAATATGACTAAGCATGGCTAAGTGGTTCTGGAAAAGATTTTAAATAGTTTTCCTATGTTTTCCTATTTAAAACTTTGATCTGATTTGAACAAACTCCAATCTACACTACCTGAGGAATCTTCCATGTAAGTTTCAGCTTTTCTAAACAAGTGGTTCTTGAGAAGATTTTTAAAAGATGCCATTAATTTTTTATCAATTTGTAATTATTTCCCTTTGGAATAAGGTGTGGCCCTTTACTTCAATCCCCTTCACTCTAAGATACTTTGAGGCAATTTTGGTTGATATTGGCCTATCGTCTCTTCAGAAGAAGTCAAAAATGTGAAAAGTTTACAGACAGACAGATGACAGACAAACTGTGATCAGAAAAGCTCAGGTGAGCTAAAAATTGAACAGCCTTTTCCTCACACTGTGTTTTTTAATCTTAATCTCAGAGAGTAAAATGTTAACAAGATGACCATCACCCTTTTTATAATCCAATGACCCTAACCTTAAATCAAACTAAATTTTTTGTAAAGGCAAAACATAAAATTTATAGTACATTGTAGGTACTTGAGTTTGATATCTTAAATTCCTTATCAACTGTTGCAACTATCATTTTATAGATTGTCTATGAGACGTATATGTCTTTTTACTGACTCAATAAAATATAAAAATAATAAACAGTGACCATGCTCAGAAGTCCAATTTAACAATACAAATCAGGAGCAGAGTAAACACAGACCTCTAAAAACATAAAGGTGGGATCAGCTGCCATAGAGGAGTAACCATCCCCATGTCAAACAGAATTGGATTGAGCAGGTACTAAACAATAGACATATTGATCATGAAAGACACGTTGACAACTGTGCCACAAGAAACTCTTTCCATTTGGAATGAAGGGAGGAGTAATTTTTCATCGAATAATCATCTAAAAATCTAGATCCCAGTTACCTAATATAAATATTGATCTAAATAAATATTGAATAAAATTTTGGTCATTTCCTTATTACTATTTATATATTCTCACAAAAGACCAAGTGCTTATCTCAAGTTAAAACACTTACACACGTGCACTCAAATACACATTTATTTTTAAATTTTTAATGGTCATTTACAGATCGTGGTAGTATCATTGGTATTATACATTCCTCAATAGTCATTAATTTGGCATTAAGCATAAATACCTTCTCTTTCAATGTTTTAAAATCAATATTGAATATATTACTTAAGTTGAGAATTTTAAGTCTATATATATTTATATTCACTATTTTAAGTTTTTCTTTCAGAGATATTCCTTTGCTTACACCTAATTGATTGCCACATGATACATACAAAAGATCCTAAAAGACTAATTTAATTCACAACTGAATATCTAAGATTGATAAGCATGATATAGCATTTTGCAACCTTTAATTATCAGATACTAATCTTTTACCGATTGAGACCCCAAAGAAATTCTTAAATATTATTTGGTTTAATTTTCAAAAAATACATTTAACTTTATTCTCATTATCTATAACATTTAACTTTGAAGAAAGTTTAAAACTTCTTTTTTTTCATATCATAAATGATCACAGAGACCAATGAATCAAGATCTGTTTTATCAACAACAATCATTTACATGTTAAATTATTATCTATTCAAAAGAGGAGCCACTGCTGAACTTGTCAAAGACACAATACACATCTCGGAATGAATATGCTGGCTTGAACAAGTACAAATAAAAAAGACAAAATAAAATAGATCTCCACTCTGATCTATCATTATCAGATCAATATAATGCAGTTCTATATTTCTTTACACCCTATTTAATACACATGTACAGCAAAATCAATGAAAAAAACAAGTTGTAAAGAATGTTCTTGAGGTGAACATTTTTAAATCAACTTGACATCCGACAAAAATACCCTCTTTTATGCTTAGCCTTTGAAAGAATGAATTAAATTTAATCTCGGGATAAGACATGAAAATAAAATCAATCTCCAGACGTGTAATGAAAATGTTTAAAATCTCACCTTATGAAAACATAAATTTTCTATGAGCTATTTCGAGACAACTTCATTGATGAGTATATGGTTTGAAAAACTCCAAATTTTGAGTGATCAAATGATTGACAATGAACCATACATGAATATTTATCTTTCCTTTTGAGCCATGATTATGTAAATATCATAACTGACAATTTTCACAAAATCTCTTGGAAACAAAACTTCAAAATACAAATTGTCCTACATACCACTGTTTTCCTCATAATTCATCACTAGTGACATATACAAAACATTCAAACTTACTTATGAGACAATTTTCAACTTCATGAACTTATTTAATTTTTCATTCATTCATATAGTGCCAACACTTTTTATAATGAGAAGTGTATATTGATTTGAAAAAACAAAAGATTTGAGTGTCAGTTTTGAGGCACTATGATAAAGAACAACCAAATCACCTGCAGAGTCCAAGACAAAATATTTCACAAAACCAGCCCAATGAATGGCAGCCCAAACAAACCAGGCAGAAGATAAACAGTTAAATTGATTGATTACGGCGACTTTTTCTGCTGATACAACAGGTGAGCTGTTTAAAAATCGAACAGAATGTCCAAGTCATTGTCTTGACAACCTACATACACCAACCCAATGTATAAACTTCAAAATCTCAATGCCTTAAAAAATTATTCAAATTTAATGCAAAATTGATTATAAGAAAAAAAAATCAATGATTTTTAAAATGAGTAGTCAAAAAAATTGAATAATTTAATTTGGGATTTTTTTTCTGATTTTGTACTCGTACCTTTTTTCCTGCCTCTCCTTTTGGTCTTAGACATAGTGCACACTGTTACTAATCCCCCGAATTTTGCACCTCAGATCAACACTACTGTTCATATCCGATCACCAGAAGTGTTTGGCACTGCTCGCTACTTGCGATAACCTTTTTGTGATGTTAATCCCACAGATTAGTTTTCATCTACTTAATCCAGTCCGCTTATAAAAAGTGCACGCACTGTCCTGATAGACAAGGCTAAAAAAGACCCGGACTGCCCTCTGCGCAAAGAACACAGAATTAATTCAATAGCTCTTTCAATATCCCCTTTACAACATCCATCTCTTGTGAGAGGCAAAGTATTCTAAGACACCGAAAATGCTGGATAGAGATATTTAAATTTTTCAATCCTGAACACGTACTACTCTAACATTCATTACACGCTAGCCTGTGATTAAAAATTTAAATTTACAAATTCTCTGGCTGCATTTTAAATTGATTATAGATCTTAAATTCTGTGTTATTAATGTGGTGAAGATAAAAAGCTTTACACTGTTAAAGAAAACAAGTTCTGGCATATAAGCATTGACTGATCACATTAGCATTTTCTTCAAGTATTTAACTGAGTAATCTTCACCAATGATATTCCTAAAGCTGCTGATTTTTTTTTTTCATTTTTTGCCAACCACTTTTAGTGAACAATATGATAATTACGTGATTTCATGTTCTTGAAATAATGAGCATATATATTTTCAGATACTGTAAATCACTTTTTATTCGTTATAACTTTATTTTCGCGTAATTATGCGAGAAAGTGTGTTCGCGAAAATTTAATTCTCGCATGTATTAGTTTTACTTCAGATTATATAGAGCAATAACCACAATTCGTGAAAATTTTGTTTCGCCAATCAAGAGTCCATGACTATCTCGCGCTAATAAGGTGTCGCGAAAATTAAGTGATCTACAGTATACAAGGAACTCAGAAACTATATTCAAAATAGATTTTTTTATATATCCTTCTTTGGATATTGCTGCAACTAAAGACTCAAAATGTTTCTCCCCTTTATTTAATAGTGCTGAAGAAAACTTTTCATATGACGTAAAATATATTTTTTGATGTTAAAATCTGTCTAAAAAGATCATGCAATCTTTAAAAGTTTACCGGTAAACAAGAATGAATATCTACTTGTATAAAATTTCGAAGGGTGCCAATACTACTCTTCAAAAAAAACTTCTCTCTCACCCATTATTTGAAAGGTGCATTTCAAAATTGAAACATTATGCAACAGGTCAACACATTTCAAAAATGTCAACAACTATATCACTACAAACTGTTCAAATCAATATTGCTGCCTTTAGAACTTGACTAAGATACATCCAAATGCTTTTAACAGCCCAGAAACAATATGTCACCTTAGTTCAACAATTGAGAGAAAAGACAATATTTACAATTTCTTATCAGCCTATTCAAGCATTGGCCAGGGTAACAGTAGTATGTTTGATCTGATTTTATGGAGAAATATACATCAAATACATTTTAAAAATCCAAATCAATGCCAAGGATTTTGAGACTCAGTTTTTGTCTGGATTTATATCAAAAGTACATTCAAAAAATAATAATTGTAAGGAATGACTTGCTAATATCTTATAAAAGACTGAAAATTTGTGTAAAAATAGAATTTTAAAAATTGAAACAATGTGTCAGATGTAAACATTTCAACTGAACATTTACTTGAAATACCGGTATCATTCAATCCTTGTGTCATTCAATACATGCATATTGCAGAAGGCTAATTAAAATCAATAATATTACATGTATTAATTTTTAAGGTAATCGTGGGATCTTACTGAGCAGAAAGAGTCATTGAGTTGTCACCCTTGGACTATCAAAGATCGTTCTTTAACTGATAGGTTTCTGTTTTTTCATGTTTGGGAGACATGCTTATAGTCAAGTTACAACACAATATTTTTACATTTACTTTGTTTTTCCCTTATAAAAAATGCTGACCTTGGTCTAAGTGTACACTATACTCAGGGACCTATATACTATATATATATACATGTAGTATATAGGTCCCTGCTATACTCTATTGAATGTAAATGGTCTTTGAGTTTTCAGCCTAAAAGCAAAAGAAATTTATTTTGAACAGGTATGAAATATCATTGAAAAACTCAAAAAAGGGGTGGGGATCTTCTTTACTTATGGGAAGTTACCAAATTTCATGGAAAAAGCTCAAGAAAAACTATAAAAATATTATCTAAAAACAATTTTTTGCATTGTATGAATTTCCGACCTTGGCCCCTGACCTCCAAATTAAAAGAAGCCTTTGGTCAAGGGGATATGTGTTTTAAAACCTCATTCAGAAACAGATTTTTTTTTTAAAGAAACTACAACGCCATTATTTTAAATTACCGGTAATACGTAATGAGGTTATTGTACCAATATAGTTTGTCCAGGTATAAAAAGGATTCGCGTTCTATTCAACTTTAGGTGAATACACTCAGTAGATCAACGTACCCTTGACCCAGTCTTCATGAATTAATAAGGAATAATTTGATTATTATTGGGAACAAATCATTTTAAACCTTTTTCACTCGGGAGTTGGCTGTTCATCAAACTTTGATGTGTCTTCTCATCCTTATCTGCTGCAGATCTAAGATGGCTATTTTGTGCGTAGTTTCATTGTGACGTCACAATGAAATTTTCTCGTAATCCACATTTCCCCTTCCCAAAAATTTACCCCAATTTTCTTTTTTATCATTTTTAATTAAAGGTAAAGGTGTATATTGAACAGGTCTTAATTAAAATGAAAAGTGAGTATTCAGGAGAATTATCTCATTTGGAGATGTTTGTGAACCTTATTTTGATATACATTAGATAAACCATTGTATAACATTTTAATTTGCAGATACGGAAGATGTGTAGGGTTCGATTACTTCAATGGTACACTACCCATTAATATGCCACTCGATAAAAAATTAAAGATTATGAAGTATACTGCATGATCCATGGTCCTTTGGACCCTCCTTCTGAATCTTTATAAATTCCTCATTAGAAATAAAGGATCTTGCAAAGTATCATATGTACGAACAAAAGACAAAAAGGATTACATAATGTTCATAAAGTTCATAAATGACAAGGCCATCAAAAGGAAGCATTGGGTGCGATTGGTCCAATGAAAAATCGAAAAAGTTCTCTTTGGATACACAGATTAATTTATCATTCATCTGTTCAAAGTTCAAAATGCTCACTTTTGTTTTTTAATGTTTGTGTGGAAAATGATTTGCATGATGCGCAAGGAGAAACCAAATTGGTAATCTTCGGAACAAGTAGCCCCCCCCCCTCCCCGGCCTCTTTTCCAGAATATTGTGACGGTCCAACTCTTAGATAAACCAAAATCCGTCTTCTGTATATGTCATACAGATATGAATTGGATCATTTGAAAATTATTGAAATCTCTATGGTTAATTTGTGGCGAATTCAACGATCCTATTTGTAGAATAAATCCTCTTTAATTCAAAAATGTAATTTTTTTTCAGAAAATTTTTACCCTGATTTCGGGACAAAACCTACAGGCAAACAGTGCTTTGCAATCAATGACGGATCTAGTACCGCCCCCCCTTTGGTTTTGTTTTGTTTGTTTGTTTGTTTGGAGTTTTTTTTTACATTAATGCAGAACACAGGCACTTGTTTCTGTAATAAATTTTTGACCCATAGTATAATAATTATTATACTATGGGTCAAAAAATTATTACAGAAACAAGTGCCTTTGATGCAGAACTTGAAATGTATGCATTCCATCCTCCAAATCAACGAAAAAAAATCTTATTTGTAAGAAGCCACCAGCTTTAGGGGTACGAGCGACAAATCAATTTACGAAGAGCGAGATGAAAGGTAGAATTTTAATTAGATTGATTTTAGTCATATTTTTTTAAAATAGGTGGAGGGGGTGTTACTTACCTAAATTCACGTAAATTACATCCATCAAAAAATCATACACTGAGAAAAAACGATAATTGAAATAAACACCTCAATTAGGTGTATGGTAAAAAACCAAATTCAGAATCCGTCCATTCCCCAAACAATATATCTTTAACATATGTCTGGGGTTTATTCCATTTAAAACCATTAACATATAGAATAATGAAATGAATTGTTTAAAGTGTAAATTTTTGAACTGGTGTTTTAATAGAGTTAAGCTATGGCGATAGTATGTGAAAGATAAGATATCACAATTCCATGGCGACATTCTTTCAAAGGAACATTGAGATTATCTGATCTGTTTGGGGTTTATCGATATACTAGAGCCATACACAGGAAATGTTTACCAACAATAATCACTGTATACACAGGTCTTGAGCTCTAGTTGATATTTTTATTCAGAGTGTGTCTTTATCTACATTTTACATTGCTTCTTTATCACGATTGACTATACTGAATGACTGTTGACAACTGATGAAATCTGAATTCAAGAGACGATCGTTTGAATGAATTTCAAGGAATGCTAGCAGACCTGGAAACCCCCACTCCCCCTTTTTCCATAATCGCTAATATGAACATGTATAACATATATCAATGGGATGAGAGAATACTATATTGTATAAACCAAGAAAAGTGTTGAAAAAGTATTGAAGGGATGAGAGGTGGGTTTACACAACTATAGAAAGACAAGGGTCATAAAGAATCGAAATCCCCTGCTGGTTTTCATAACATATTTTGAGATACTAGTATTAATCGCCATTGCTATCTTCTCGTAACTTTTTTGTTTCAATAACTGGTACTGTAATCCTTATGTCTCTGTTATTTATTGGAAACCGGAGATGTCTGTAAAAAGATTTCTTTTTCACGGTACAACAGAAGAAAATATCATTTTTTGCCAATATATAGTGAGCGTCCAGTATATAGGAGTGTTCGAAAAGCACAATAATCAGATTGTTGTGCCACGACAATTCAAATCAAGCCAGTTTATTACAGGCTACTATTGAGAGTAGGATAAAATATACAAATTGCCAAGCCTTCGCTATTGAGCGTATTGCAATGGAATGTCAAATGTAACTGGATGCTGTCATAGGAAAAAAATATTGCAGGTGTTTGCTCCTAGATGCCAGCTCGACACCAAGCAAAGTAAAAGAAAGTCAAGTTTCAATCAAATTGTTCGATTTTTTTTACGTGAGAAACGCATTCTTGGCTTTGTTTGGGATTACATAAAAATAACAAAACTCAGAATCAATAAATAGAAGGCATTTAATAGATGTTAAATGATGAAAAAATGAAATTAATACAAATTCTATATTTCTTTGATGTCAAGTCACTGTGGTCATTTTATTTAAAACCAAGAAAATTCTTAATTCTTCTTCGAAGACTCTTCTTAGAAGACACAGTTGCCTGAAATGAAAAAAATAAGATTTACGCTATCACACCTCCTTATGTCTTTTAGTTTAATAATAATGAAATATTATAATAAGAAAATATAATATAAACTTGCCATTGTTGTTTCAGATATACAAGTTGTGGATAATTCGTTCAAAGGGTTAGGAACTTTGAGCGCAGGGATTTCAGTGCATGTGGTTATCTGGGTTGCATCATTCTAAACAAAAGAAAGGAAAAATTCAAACAGTGTGGAAACCACAATCCAATGATATAATAGTCAATTCAATACAAATACAATATATTGTAAATAGACTTTTATTTAAAAAATATGAATGATTTTTTTATTATGTGTGTATTTCTTTTTCAGAAGCCTGAACAACCAAGTTAAGGCAACATTATAAATACAAGTAAAGAAAAAAAATTAATTTAATGTTTACTAGTACTTTAAACTACTTTTAATTTTTAAGAAAAAGTGGATATAGGGAATATAAATCAAAAGTTTCAACAAGTACCTTAAATTCTGTTATTCCGAATAGAAAGAGTCTTCGAGGAATGAAGTGGTCCTCATTTTCAACCTCTTGATCTGTCAGTTGCTATAAAAGACATGTTAATTAATGTGATATTGTAGCAGGTAAACTTTTCTGCATTTGCAAAATTACGTATGTTTAATTTGGTTATTGAAATTTCAGCATCTGTTGTAAATGTACTCAGTACTTTACATATGCAGTCTTGATACTCTCAGTTTACTTTCAATTATTCTGTCACCTTAACCGTTTTGAATTTTACTAAATTTCTGATTCTAAAACAGTCAAGATTTATATGACATACCTGTACATAATTTAGTTTTTGTCCAATTTGGAACACCTCTGTTTTCAAACCAGTGTCTTGTTTCTCATCATTGAAAAAGTTTGCGGGTTTGCTGTATGAATTAAAAAACAAAATTTAAGAATCCACAAAATAAACTGAAGAATCCAAATACATTCATATAAAAAAGATTTAAACAACTACTAAGTATATAGTAGCAAACATTAATTGATTAAGATACACTCATTAATTCAGTGGTACAATACCTTAAACCATTTCCAGTCTTCTCCTGCTGTGCCTCTTCCTTTGGGAGTGGACCCTGGATTTCTTCTGTCTTATCGTTTATCTTTTCCCCAGCTGACGTAACTTCCTGTGGTTTCTCTGGCATCATCAACTTTTCATCTTCCTTTGAAACTCCTTTCTGAATTTCTTTTTCTGTACCACCCTCTTGTTGTTCTTTAGTTTGTAACTGTACTTCCTAACGATAACAAGAATGAAGGAATATTTGGATTTTTTCTAGCATGCTCCATTGTATAAAAACATAATAAAATTGTTTTAACACTTTTTAAATACCAATGCAATTACATGTATATGTACCTCCTCCATTTGTCTTTCATGATCTTCAACCTCAGTGGCCCAGCTATAGGAGAACTTCAAAATATCTAACTTATCATCCTGAAACAGATCAAAATGTATCCATCAAAAATTTTATACAAGCTTAATTCAATGGAAAAGATAATCACAATTAAGAGTTATGAAATAAATCCACCCAAAATTATTGCAGCACTGGAAAATACATGACAAAACCTTTGGAAAACTGTACTTACTAAACTTCTAACTGGCTCTCCCCCAAAATCCAAATATTCTTGTCTACAAAAAAAAAAAAAAAAAAAGAGACTCAGCAAAATTCCTAAATACATATCAGCATATGATGATGTATATCAGCGGCTTTATTCTACTTCACGAATATGTTTTTAAACAAATCTGCCATTTAAAAATCCGTTATTAAAGTGGAAAATTACCCATAAATGTTTTGTAATCTTCGTCTGACATCCACTGTTTCTGTTTCATTGTATCTGTATGTTCCAAAGGTTTCTTGCTTGCTTTCTAGAAGGACAATATTGCAATTTATTTTATCTTTTAAAATTTTTTGTCTTCATGAAAACCCATAAGACGGCCCCATCTCTCTTTGTTTGTTATAAATATTAGCAGAGTTTCAAATGGCGCTCTTTTTCTTCACGTATGTAAATAAGAAAAGTATAAAAATGTTGCATTAAAGTCTTGCAATGATATGCATGTAGATAGTTTTGAATTTCTTGAATTGCAAACCATTTAATTTACTGTATCTATTTAAATAAATTTCTTCTCGTGGACATAATGGGGTTATGATTGTATTCATTTACCTCGGCTTTTCTTTCTTCTCTCTCTACCTCATCAACCCAATTGTAATTAAATTTTAATATATCCAACTTTTCATCCTGAATAAAAACAAAAAATCTACAATTTTGATTTTATTAATTCAAAGAAAGTTAAATAAATAACTTTTTAATAAATCATTTTACTGTCCAGTACATGGTTATTTTTTATATTTTGAATTACATACAAAATACAAATACTTCATGTTTTTAATATACTTACTATATTTTTAACCGCCTCCTTGCCAAAATCCAGAATTAATTGTCTACAAGAAAAAATAATAAAAGTTTTAGAGAATATTTAACTATTAATTACTGAGTACATGGATTGCTTTAGCGTATATCAGTAACTTTCCAATACTAGTACATGTACATGTATTACCTATGGATGGTCTTATCTTCATCTGACTTCAGTTGTCTCACGACATCTGTTATCTCCAAAGGTTGCTTCTCTACTTCCTTGGAAAACAATTTCTTCATAATGAGACCAGTATTGCTTAAGAAAAAGCTTAATGTCTTTAGGTTTATGGAGAAAAGCCATGCCATAACCTTAACGATTCTCCCTTTTCTTATTTAGAAAAAAAAAATAAATTGTGATATCTAAATTATTATTGTGCTATTACATTTTAAAATAAAATCTTAATGATTTATTATTATCATTATTCATTAACGATTGACTGAATTGAAATAATAAAAAGACAGAAATACTATATTTTTGTCAACATAAGCAATGTGTAATAAAAAAACCCTCTTTTCAAAACCGAAATAAATTTTATTTGTAACAATTTGTATACATTTTTACCTCCATTATCCTCTCTTCCCTCTCTACTTCTGCAGCCCAACTGTAATCAAATCTTAAAATAGCCAGTTTGGCATCCTACAAAAATAATAAAACACGAATTTTTGAAGTTTGAAGATACAAGTACTCAAAAATGTTTTTGAAAATTTCTTTTATATACACGAAAAAAGTAACTGTGGCTTTTCAGATTAATTGTTGAAATAACATTATTCACAAATAGCAACCATAGATGCTTACCACGTTCTTGACTGCTTCAGCTCCAAAATCCAACACAGCATGCATGCTTTTCTACAAAGGATATGAAATATGAAATGATAACCTTTAAAAAAAAATATGAAACTGATCTTTAAAAATCTGCAATTGAACTTACTACAGAAAAAAAACAATAGGTAGGGAATAAATTGTAACTTACCTCCGACATCGTTATTTACGTTTTGTTGTATGTAGTAACAATTGTTTCGTCACATCAATTGTTACGTTCGATATCGCAAGTTATTATGACGTCAGATACATGATTGCGTTGTGATTATGGCGCTAAAACTCGAAAATGAAAAATAAAAACTTTATATGTCTTTGAGGTGACTGCTGACTTGTATAGTGTCTACTGACATACAGTTCATTACTTTTATATCAGGGTAATTTAGTGGCATTTAATTTTATTCCTTTATTTTTTTCATTTCATATTGATTACAACATTACTACTGTACAGAATATTGTCAGTTTATTCAGCCCCTCCCCCCCCGCTCTCTCTCCCTCTCTCTGATTCAGTAATAATTACTATACATTTATTGACTTATATAACATGCATTTTTATGGTCATACAAGCTGTCTGCATAGGCTGTTAGGCCGAAAAAAATATATTGACAGACAGAGAGCATATTGTCGCGCATTGAACAAAAAAAATGTTTTGTTAAACCTTTTATTTTCTTTTTGGACATACATGTATCTTTTACACTCTTCTGTGATGTAATTTTAGGTCTGCCTATGTTTTTAAACACCATCTTGAAATATTAGCTCCGCCTATTGTGTGTTCCAACATCTCATTGACAGGTCCAACATTCAGCGGTCAAACTAGATATCCCAGTAAAAACAAAACACTTTTTTCTTATAATTCAATGATTTTTAAAACGTATAACAAACAAATTTGATATTTTTTTTTACATATCAGTGAATTCATTCAAACCTAGATAGTTTGAAGAGTCTCTGTGTACCGACAAAAATAGAAATCGTCAAAAAACCAAAATCCGGGACCGTCTTAAGACTAGGTTTACCGGCTGCCCTGTTGTTAAGGTTTATTTTTTCGTTTGGCGTTTTTTTTATGTACGTTTGTTCTGCAAAGATGATCATTCGTTTTGCATTCATATATGTTTGTTACGTACGTGGTCGTTGGTTTTGTTTTAATGTATATTTGTTCTGTGAAAAAAGGTCTGAAGATTATGCATTATATATAATTTGTTCAGTTTTTATGGTCATACTAGTAGCTGCAGAATTGTAGCTCTCCGGAAAAAAAATATTTTGACAGACCGGAGAGCTACAGTGTCGCCAATTGAAAAAAAAATGTATATTTATTGCACAGAAAAAAGTGCAATTTTCTCGATTTATTTCTTCATGTTTTTAAACTGGCATCTTGAAATACCACTAACTGTGTGTTCCTGACGTAGTATTTAACTATTCCCATAACAAAACATTCTTTATAATTCAGTGTTGTTAATAATCATTAATGAAATTTAATCAAACAACATATATTATACTTATTTGCAATTTTGGTTTGCAGATTTCGGTCTAACTTTGTTCTAACAAAGTAATAAATATAGAGGAGTAAGGATTTTTTAAATATAAGATTGGGGCTGCAGTCAGACAAATATATTATACTTATTTGTTTTAACAGATTACTTATTTGTTCTAACAAAGTAATAAATATAACCATAAATTTAATATAAGATGCTGCTGCAGTCCTACTAAGTAAATATATATATGTGACATATTGAGGTACTTTCATAACAAGTCATAAACCGGCAATGCCGAGTGTTTGCCTCTAAATACCAGTTTGACACGAAGCAGTGTATACTTAGAAAAACTTAATAGAAAAGTTTTGATAAAATTGTTCAAATTGTTTGTGAACAAAATTATTGGAAAAGTAGTCTTGTCTTCAGTGTCTTGAATTCGTTTGGGATTACATAAATAACAAAACCCATGTACTCAGTAAATAGATGGCATTTAATTAAATAATGTTATGATGACAAACCATGAAATGAAATTAACAAATTCTTTATTTCTTTAATGTCAAGTCACTTGGGTCATTTTACTTAAAACCCAAAAAATTCTTAATTCTTCTTCGAAGACTCTTCTTAGAAGACACAGATGCCTGAAATGAAAAAAGTAAGATGTAAGCTATCACACCTCCTTAGTTTTTAAGATAAATGATGATGAAATGTCAGTGTTATTAAATATTATAAACTTACCATTGTTGCTTCAGATATGCAGGTTTTGGAAAATTCGTTCAAAGGGTTACAAACATTGGGCTCGGAGATTTCAGTGTATTTGCTGATCTGTTTCGCATCATTCTACAACAAAAGAAAGGAAAATTTCAAACACTGTGGAAACCACGACCCAATGATATACATATGTAATACAATCGTAAACTAATTTTTTAAAAATATTTTTTTATTACGTGTATATTTTACTTAAGAAGCCTGAACAACCAAGTTATGGCAACACTCTACTTTAATCAGAAATAAACCAAAAAATCTTTGTCAATTTACTGATTTCTTTTCAATACGTTTAATTTGTAAGAAACCACAGAATATAAATGAAAAGTTTCAAGATGTACCTTGAATTCAGTTATCCCAAAGAAAAAGAGTTTTCTTGGAATAAAATGGTCATTGTTTTCATCTTCTGACAGTAGCTATAAGAAACATAATATGATCTTTTAACAAAAATATATACTTTTCTGTGCTAAACAAAGTTTGGTTGTTTAAAAAAAAAACATATTCATTATCATTATTATATTCACCAAAAAATCAGTATATGTTGCACATTTACTCGGTACAACATAATACATAGAGTGCGATTTGTTATACAGTCTAGAAATTCTCAATTTACCTTCATTCTTTCATCTTAACCATTTTAAGTTTTTCTGAATTTTCTAATGCCAAAATAGTCATGAATTTATATGATATACCTGTACATTATTAAGTTCTTGTCCATTCTGGAACACCTCTCTCTTCAAACCAGTGTCTACTTTCTCATCATTGAAGAGTACTGCAGGTTTGCTGTATCAATAAAAAAACGATTTTAAGAATCTACAAAATAAATCGAAGAATGCAACACAATCCTTTAAAAAAAGATTGAAAAGCTATAGTAGCAAACATTAATTGATTAAGATACACTCATTAATTCAGTGGTACAATACCTTAAACCATTTCCAGTCTTCTCCTGCTGTACCTCTTCCTTTGGGAGTGGATCCTGGATTTCTTCTGTCTCATCATTTGTCATGTCCTCAGCTGACGTAACTTCCTGTGGTTTCTCTGGCATCATCAACTTTCCATCTTCCTTTGAAACTGCTTTCTGAATTTCCTTTTCTGTACCATCATCTTGTTGTTCTTTAGTTTGTAACTGTACTTCCTGATAATAACAAAAAATGAAGGAATATTTTGATTTTTTTTTTTAGCATACATGTATTTAGATCATCCTCCATTGTATAAAAACATAATAAAATTGCTTTAAATACCCATGCAATTATACGTACCTCCTCCATTTGTCTTTCATGATCTTCAACCTCTGTGGCCCAGCTATAGGAGAACTTCAAAATATCTAGCTTAGCATCCTGAAAACATATCAAAATGTATCCATCAAAAATTTTATACAAGCTAGCTTCATTCAATGGAAATAGGTAAATTAATCACATCTAATTGTTATGAATTTATTTCCTGGTGTACAGTATATTCATATTTGTTGTTAAAAAAGTGGTAAAACATTCTCTAGTGTTCAATACATTGTCATGGACATTGTCTGGTAAATTAAATTTACAAGACAATAAAGTAATTTTTACACCCAGAGTTTGAAAAAAATGCAACACCTAATATAAAACTTCGCAAATTGAAAAGGTTTGGAAAATTGTATACTTACTACATTTTCAACTGGCTCTTCTCCAAAATCAAAATATTCTTGCCTACCAAAAACAAAAAATAAAATGAGCTTTAGTAAAATTCCAGATACTTATTGATAAAGCAGGAAGTTTTTTGTATATGTTACATCAGTGACTTTGTTCCATTTCACGAATTATTTTTTAAAAAGTCAATGATTAGAGTAGAGCATTACCCAAAATGGTTCTGTTGTCGACTGGCATCCACTGTTTCTGTTTCATGGCGTTAGTAGGTTCCAAAGGTTCCTTTTTAGCTTCCTAGAATGACAAAATTGCTTCTTATTTTATTTTTAAAAAGTAAATACATGTAAGTAAATAACAAAAACAACAGATGCCGCATCAAAGTTAGGCAATGATATGCGTGTACATAGTTCTGAATTTCATAAAATGAAAATCAGTTTTATTTACGGCATTAATAAATCTCTTTTCACAGACAAGATATAAGTAGCTGTTATGTGTATAGTTACCTCGGCCATTTTTTCTTCTCTCTCAACCTCTTCTACCCAACTGTAATTAAATTTTAATATCTCCAACTTTGCATCCTGAATAATAAACAAAGAATCTGTAATTATGTGTGTGGGGGTGGGGGGTAGGGTGTTAAATTCAAAGAATGTTAAATAAATAAATTTTTAATCAATCATATTACTATCCAGTACATGTACATTCAAAAATACAGATATTTCATATTCTAAATCTACTTACTATATTTTTAACCGGCTCCTTGCCAAAATCCAGAATTAATTGTCTACAAAAAAATTTAAAGTTTTATAGAATATTTATTTATTAATTACATGGATTACTTTAGCGTATATCAGTAAGTTTCCAATACTAGTACATGTATTACCTATTGATGGTCTTATCTTCATCTGACTTCAGTTTTCTCACGGCATCTGTTGTCTCCAAAGGTTGCTTTTCTACCACCTAGAAAACAATATTTAGTCATAATGAGACTATAATTGCTTTAGAAAAAATTAGGTTTATGGAGAAAAGCCATGTCATAACTATAATTACAATTCTCCCTTTTCTTATTAAAAAATAAATTGTGATATCTTATTACTGTACACCAGCTATGGTTAGCAGCGAATTAGCATGATTGGCTGAAACTTTGAATGCCTATAACTTTCTTAGTTTTCGACAAAACGGGATGAAATTTAGAGTAGTAGGTCGCGGAATTGCATGTGCGCGCGCAAAATACGCAAAATGACCAATATATTATCGCAAGCGAATAAAAGTCGGTTTACAGTATTGTGCTATCCCAGTAATAAAATCTTAATGATTTATTATTATCATTATTCACACCCTCGCTAGCCAAGGGTTTTCGGTCCAATTCGCTCATGTCTAGCGTAGATGCATTATTTATTAACGATTGGTTGAATTGAAATAATAAAAAGACAGAAATACTACTATTTTTAACATAAACAACAATGTGTAGTGAAAAACCTCTTACAAAAAAACAAAATAAATTAATTTTATTCATAACAATTTGTATACATTTTTACCTCCATTATCCTCTCTTCCCTCTCTACTTCTGCAACCCAACTGTAATCAAATCTTAAAATAGCCAGTTTTGCATCCTACAAAAATAATAAAAAAGTTTAAAGATAGAAATACTCAAAAATTGTTTTTAAAAAATCTCTTTTATGTACATGAAAAAAATAATTGCGGTTTTCCAGCTTTATTGTTGAAACATTATTCAAAATAGCAATCTATTGTCAGACTGCTTACAACGTCTTTGACTGCTTCAGCTCCAAAATCCAACACGGCATTCATGCTTTTCTACAAAAGATATGAAATGATAAACTTAAAAATCTGGAATTAATCTTTTAAAAAATCTGCAATTGAATCCACTACAGAAAAAAGCAATAGTAAGGGAAAATTTGTAACATATACCTCTGACATCGTTATCCAAGTTTTGTTGTATGTAGTAACAATTATTTCGTCACACCAATTGTTACGTTCGATATCACAAGTTATTATGACGTCATACACATAATATTGTTGCTCTGTCATTATGGCGCTAAAACTCGAAAATGGAAAAAAATTATATGTATACGCCTTTGAAGTGACTGCTGATTTGTAAAGTGTTAAACATTTTACGGTTCTGAGTTACAATTTTATTTAATTTTTCATATCAAATAGCGGCATTTTATTTTCCTCATGCAACGAAAGATTACACATTCATGAAAAAGAATTATTCTTTTAATTCTTCTTATATTGATTAATGCAACATATTGAAAGCTTATTCAAGTCCTCTCTCTCTCTCTCTCTCTCTCTCTCTCTCTCTCTCTCTCGCTCGCTCGCTCGCAGAGTAATGAACTTGCACAAGGAACGATCTAATGTAAAAAAGGAAATCGCCGTCATTCAGACGTTTGAATGGCCGGCATGTCGATTTGAAAATTATTTTCGTCAAGAAAACGTCCTATTTGGGACCTGAAAAGCAGACATGGTAAAACTAACAGCAGAATTGATAGAACAATCGGCCCAATACACAAATCCAATTCGTGATAGAGAGTTGGATTTGAGAGGTAATATGATGTAAAAATGTTTTTCATAATTTAGTCCGCGCGTCCTCTGTTAATTTAGTTTTCTCTCCACACATCAAATGTTAATTTACCAAATAAATACTTATTTTAATATTGTTATTAATACTTCTTTCTTTTTTATTTGATATAGGTTACAAAATTCCAGTTATTGAAAATTTGGGTGCTACATTGGTGAGTCTAAAGTAAAGAATGAGAATATAAAAGTGCAGAATAAAGACACAGTCATGAAATTATGAAAATATTAGGGCTGCCACGAATCAGGAAATTTTCGAATCGATTCGGTTCAAACAAAAACCTCGATTTTCGAATAATTTCGGTTCGATTATTAGACATAAATCTTTTTTTAATTTTTGTATAAAATCTGTAATGAATTTGATCAAAATAATCATAAGAAAATTCTTTAATAAATAATGATGACATACTTTTATAAGGTTTATTTAGATAAAATAAAATGTAAAGCCAAGAAAACAAAGAAAACACCTAATGTTCTAATTAAAAAGTATGCTCTGTCATTAAGAATAAAATGTCGAAAATCCAAATTAATTAAAAATATTTTGAAGTTATTGGTTTTAAAAGATGAAACATGCGAATAAATCTTTCAAATAAATACCATTTGATTTTCATATTAATTATTATGCTAACACATGAAAAAGTATTGGTGATTTGCTCTTAAAGGCTGTTTGGCCACAATAGAAACGCTTAAAGTCCTCTCTCTCTCTTCCTCTCTCTCTCTCTGATCTAAAATTCTCTCTCTCTCTCTCTCTCTCTCTCTCCAAATAACTGTCATAACAAGAATGTCAGATAATTACTTCACATTCAAAACGATCTCAATATTAAAAAGAAATAAGGAAATTCTTTTCATACATGTGTGTAGGCCTGTAAATTCAGACCTTTTTATATAATGATGGGTGTTGTTGTTTTAGAAAATCTATTTATCCTCTTTGCAGAATAAAACTAAATATTAAGCGAAAATGGAACTTGGTCAATACACAAAATCCAATTCATTAATAGAGCCATTTTTATGTTTTTGTTTACTTTAAAAATGTTTGCCATCATTTCTTCCGATTAACCAATCGGAATGCGCGTAACAACAGCAAATGTTAGTATGAAAAAATCAAACCTGAATTAATCGAAATCTTCCGGAAAAACGTACAAAATCAGTTATTGAAAGATTGTGACATCGCGGTTAAAGATATTTCGGTATAAAATCAGTAAAGACACAGCAGCCCTAGAAAATATCTTTTTATTAAAAGATGGAGAAAAAGCTAATTGAATGAAAATAATGCACACATTTTACGTGATTATTCTGTAATTGCAGGACCAGTTTGACACTATCGATTTGTCTGACAATGATATCAGAAAAGTTGATGGATTCCCATTACTTTTACGACTTAAAACAGTACTATTGAATAACAACAGAGTAGTGTAAGTATGGCTTTTCCTTGATAGAACATTCTATTGTAAAAATGATATTGTCCTAAGAACCCGTTTTAACAACAGAATTTGTTCCATGTATTAGCAATGTAGCAATATAAACACAGGCAATAACTCAAACTCAGTGAATTTACTACAAACAATCCAGAGAGTTCCGAATGTAAACATGGGGTGTAAATTTGAAGCAAGAAAAAATATTGAGAAAAATAGTTGAATTTTCATCTTTATATGGATTATTTTTGGGGGGAATGGCATATGCAATCTCAAAAAGGTTTGTTTTGATTAATTTGGTATTTATTTTCAGCGCAACCCTTTTTGTATTCTTCGAAATCATTTTGGTGCAGATCCGCTCTAATCTGCTACATTGCAATTATATGGGACATATTCTTAATGTGGTGAGGGTTTGTCCCAAGACACAGTTAGATTATTCTAAATAGGATTTCCTTTGTACTTAGAATGACTAAAATGCCCCTTATTCACTGAAATTCCCACTGAAAAAAAAGCCCTTCATGAACACGAATATGTCCCTTAATAATTTGATATTATTTAAGATGAAGAACCCTGATTTAACCCATTTTATACTATAAGAATATGTTCAGTTGTATGTAAATTAATATGAGTTATTAGTCTCCTTACTCTCAATGTGGTTCAAGACAAGCTGAAACTTTAAAAAAATTGTTTTCATGGTTTTACTTTTAAGAAAAGAAGCAAATGTATTTATAAATGAAAACACCCAACAAAATGCATTTTAATGCATATTAGGCATTTTCAATTATCTTTTTTTCAGGGGGAGGGGGGGGGGGTTATTATGGACAGTTTGATGATTTTTGTTGCTAAGATTTGCCAAATGTTAACGAAAACTTTCTTTTTTTTCTCATTAAGACAAATTCTTAACAATTCTTAACTATTTTTATCCTAGGAGTCAATTTGCACAATGCTGTTAAAGTACCAAGGCAGAAGATTGTATGGTTTAGTGTAAAGTGTTGTTTAATGTTGTTCATTATAAATTGCAGAAGAATTGGTGAGGACCTACAGGAATGTCTCCCCAACTTGGATACATTAGTTCTTTCCAACAACAGTATGGCAGAGTTAGGGGACTTGGACCCACTCTCCAGTCTTAAAAATTTACGACACCTTAGGTAAACCATGGACATATTTCTTAATTCCAAAATGATACAATAACTTCATTGGAATGTGTTAAGACTTCGTCCTTTTTCATGACCAAAAACCACAGTCAATAAATTGGCAGTTTCTTTAGGATATGTATTAATTTTTTTCCCTAAAATTGATTTTAAGACTGTGACATAAAATGTCTCTAATGTTGATAGGCAAAATAGGTTGTTTTTTAAGATTAATTTGACAATACAGGTTTATTCTGATGGTGATGTTTATTTCAGTTTACTTAGAAACCCCGTCCAATCCAAGAAGCACTACAGATTATATGTCGTACACAAGATCCCACAGTTACGAGTTTTAGACTTCCAGAGGATCAGGCAAAAGGTACATGAAAGCTTTTTGCTTCCATTCAAAAATGCAACTTCTTCTTATATTTAAAGGACACCAAGTTCTGTTTGTTTTTTTTTTTTTATTAGGTCACCTGAGTAAACTCAGGTGACCTATTGCTATCCGTTTTCGTCCGTCGTCGTGCGTTGCGTTGTGCGTTAAATTTGAACATTTTCAGCTTCTTCTCTGCAACCACTGAACCAATTTCAACCAAATTTGCCACAAAGCATCTATGGGTGACAGGAACAAAAATTGTGAATTTCATGATCCCTGACAGCCTAGGGGTTGGCCAAAACGCACTAAAATTAATGCAATCTTTAAAAATCTTCTTCTTTACTCCTGGGCATCAAGCAGTCAAACTGGTTGCATGATTGTAATCAACAATGAGTCCTTACCAAAATTGTGAAATTCATGGCCCTGGGGTCAGGGGTTCTAGTGCTAGGGCGGGGCTAAATAAAGGTAGTGAAAATGCATTATTTCTTTGAAAATCTAAGGTATACTACCAGGCTTGTTCTCTGCTCCTGGGTATTAAATTTAAGTAATAGTTAAAAAGAGTGCCTTACCAAAATTGTGAATTTTAATGGCCCCAACAGGGGTTTGGATGTTAGGGTGGGGCTCAATTGATTATATAGTGAAAATACATGAATTCCAAATCTTCTTCTCTGCTCCTGGGTATTAAATAAACTAACTAAGTACATAGTTATGATGAGAGATGCCTCTACCAAAATTGTGAATTTTATGGCCCCAGGGTCAGGAAGTTCTGGTGTTAGGGGGCTCTATTATTATATAGTGAAAAAATGAATTCTTTGAAAATCTTCTTCTCTGCTCAGGGTATTAAATAAGCTAACTAAGTATATAATTATGATGAGCTTGCCTCTACCAAAATTTGAATTTTATGGCCCCAGGGTCAGGGGTTCTGGTGTTAGGGCGGGGCTCTATTGATTATATATTGAAAATACATGAATTCTTTGAAAATCTTCTTCTCTGCTCCTGGGTATTAAATAAGCTAACTAAGTGCCTAGTTATGGTGAGCAAGAGTGCCTCTACCAATATTGTGAATTTTATGGCCCCAGGATAAGGGGTTCTGGTATTAGGGGGGGGGGGCTCTATTGATTATATAGTGAAAATACATGAATTCTTTGAAAATCTTCTCTGCACCTGGGTATTAAATAAACTAAGTGCATAGTTATAATGAGCAAGAGTGCCTCTACCAAAATTGTGAATTTTATGGCCCCAGGGTCAGGGGTTCTAGTGCTATTGATAGATTAACAATTTACACGAATTCTTTCAAAATCTTCTTCTGTGCTCCTGGGTATTAAATAAATAACTAAGTGCATAGTTATGAACACGTGTAGAGTGCCTCAACCAAAATTGTGAATTTTATGGCCCCAGGGTCAGGGGTTCTGGTGTTAGGGTGGGGCTCTATTGATTATATAGTGAAAATACAGGAATTCTTTGAAAATCTTCTTCATTGCTCCTGGGTATTAAATAAACTAACTAAGTGCATAGTTATGATGAGCAAGAGTGCCTCTACCAAAATTATGAATTTTATGGCCCCAGGGTCGGGTTTTGGTGTTAGGGCGGGGCTCTATGGACACATTATATAGTGAAAATTCATTAAATCTTTAAAAATTTTCTTCTCTGCTCTAGGGTATTAAGCAGATGAACTACCTATATAGTTATTATCTACAAGGGCCCTAATCTTCCAGAATTGTGAATTTCAAGGCCCCAGGGTCAGGGGTAATATGGGGGTGTGTACTTATATACTGAAAATGAATGAATGGTTTGAAATTTGCTCCTTGGTATTAATCAAATATCAAGGCCTAAGGGTCAGGGGTTCATGTGTAGTAGGGGCACTACTGATTATTGCTGAATATAACTGATTAGTTGAAATGCATTTTTTGTTGACCCTACCTTGTGTATGGGTATTCATAAACAAACTAAGCAACTGCTAAGTGAATTGTTATGATGAATTAAATTTAATCACTGGAAAGTTGTTGCATAATGCTCAGGTGACCTATAAGGCCCATGGGCCTCTTGTTTTGAATATGATCTATTTTAGGAAAGAGAAGCAGCTGCCAAAATGTTCAAAGGCAAAAAAGGACAGGCTTTGGCGACAGATATTGGAAAACGCAGTAAAACATTTGTTCCAGGGGAAAAGATTCCTGAAAAGAAAACAGGGCCTTCCAAAGAGGACATTAATCTCATCAAGGTAAATATTTCAAAGTCTTGTTCCTGTGATATTAAATTTCAAAAAAAAAATTATGAATTTTAATTAACATTGGATAATATTCAATTGTAGATGGCAATAGCCAAAGCAAAAACACTGAATGAAGTGGAGAGATTAAACCAGATGCTGAAGACAGGAATTATTCCAGGAAAAGAACTGAAAAGACTCAGAGGTAGGACTGACTAAGGACTTGTCTCTTCAAAAGGGGCTACCCCAAAATTTGTTCAAAGACAAATCAACAAGATAAATATGAATTCTGTAACTGTGTGATTTGATATTTGTTATCTATCAAATGTTTTCAAATGGAAGGCCTTTTGATTATGTTAACAATTTTAGCCTCTTGGGTAAAGGAATGAAAATAATAACACGTGTAATTACTCCAACTTTGTGTGTATGTTACAGGGGAGAATACTGAGGAGGAAGATGAAGATATGGAGGTGGTGAATGGCACCTGAACAGGAGGAGATAATCGCCGCATGTCACCACATCATGTAGGTATACACAACAGGTGACTGTAGGGAGGTACAATAACTCAAACAAGATCCATGACTGTTGAAGTAAAGCTGTATGACTGAAATATGAGATTCACTGGTTAAAATCAGATTCCAAAATTGTCAGGATCAGTAAATATATTACTTGCATAATTACTTCATACAAGTTTGAAGTTTACATGATTTATTAAGAATAAAACTCTGTTTTACTTCCTTCATTAAAACAAAACTTAAATTAAGCAGAAAAATACTCTGCCTTTAAAAAGATATATTTATGTTTAATTCATTACGTAGAACTTTATAATCATTGTTGGATGACTGAATTAGAGAGGGTCTGATTAAAAAAAAAAAAAGAGATTACAGCATTTAACAATGAAAAAAAGAATTTGACTTAATTAAGAATTCAAAATTTAATACTTTTAAGAATTGTGCCATTGCTGAACTTAAAAATTTGCTTCAAGAGAATTTACAATGATACTCATTTTATTCTCAATTTCAGAAGAAACAAGATGTTGGCATGCTGAGTTGTATCTCCTCAGTACAACATTTGTTCTTTTAATTTCTATTTTGTTATTTCCACAAGTTGAATAATGCTGTTCCTGTCTATTTGAATTATACCTGAATTTCATTCTTCTCCAGAACAAACAAAAAGTGACAAGTTTTGGCCTTTCAGTAGTGCCATTGGTCATGTTGTGCCTAATATATGAACAAATAAAGATCAAAAGCCACATTGATCTGGTGCAGAAAGATTTTAGAACACAACCAGCAAAGATGACCACATTTGTTGATTTATAATATTAAATATAGATAGATGGGATCATGGGAATTTGAAAATCCCATTTTTTCTTTTTGAAAAATTATAAAGCTATTTCTATTCAACATAAAAATTTGATTAAATTTAATTTTAAAAATGATTAGCAGATTGATATTATTTTGGCATTTATCATAAACTCATCACAATATTAAAATTCTGAAATGCTCTTTTATTCACATAATGAAAATTAAAATAATTTTAATTAAATTTAAATCATGTTCTATTACTGAATAAAACCTGCTGTCTCTTCTACTTCCAGGTAAATAGAGAAATTCACCAGGTCAACCCATCAATTCATCCTTAATCACATGTTTAGATATAGCTTTGCCTTGATTGGTCAGATACAGAACACTGATAAGAACAGAGAACTACTACTATTGTCATTGCTCCAATAAAGGCTGAGAAAGATAGTCCTGTGTTCTGTTTTTATTCAGCAGATTAAGATTCTGCGTGACAAGGATTTTTCTGTGTATAGTGTCTGTGTTTGCTTTGGTGTCAACATCCTATAAGGGGGAAAAAACACAATTTCAGAAGTGCAGAATTTCTTTTTATATAGAATTTTTGAATACTGTCAATTTTGACTCTGCCAAATTAGGTATATACTTAGCATTTCCAAAGAAATATTTTCTTAGGTATAAATAATCGTATTTAATGCAAACAGCGAGAATGTACTAGAATGTAGATGCTTCAGGTGAAAATTTACATATTCAAATACAGTGTCCATCTACAATAAAAACGTTGTAAAAACCTGTAATTAACAGTGATGCTTGGATCGGTATGTATGCGTTTTACATGTCCAATTTTTTTAAACCAGAGAGCTACAGTTCTGCAGCTAATACACCAGCACCACTACCACCATTACCACCATACAGAAAATCGAGGTTAAGTAAAGGGGACTCTTCCTCAGTAACAGCCAATGAAATAAGTTGTTTTTAAGTAAAGAAAATCTCCCCTTGCTACGCTAATGAATTACAAGTTATTCGGAAAAAGAGATTAACCAGACCCTATGATTTATTTAGATAAATACACTTTAAGAACTAATTCCGAGGATGCCAAAGTATCAAAGTGACGTTTTTGTTTTTTAAGAACTAATTTTCAAAGTGACTTTTTGCAAAAAGTTGCTAGTTTTGTTCTCATTTAACAGATTAAGATTCTGCAAGACTAGGATATTTTTCTTTGTATAATGTCTGTATTTGCTTTGTTTTTGACACTTTGAAAAACCCCCCACATAATTAGTAGTACACGTACAGAAATTATTTTACATAAATCTTTTGAATACTATTCATTTCCAACTTTACAAAATTAGGTATATAAGTAGAATTTCCAAAGAAATATTTTCAATGTTAATATCAAGAGTCTGTTATTAAGTGCAAACAGCGAGATTGTACTAGATGCTGAAGGCTAAAATTTACACTATTCATCTACAATGAAGGACTAGATAGGTTAAGACCCGTTTTGAGCCCACGAGTGTCTTTTAGAATGATGCAACGGTTTATTAATAAAAGTCTGCTGTCATCCCTGCCACATAGTGAGTATTGGGTAGTTTTGAGGTCAAAAAATGGGTCAATTTTCAAATTTTCTCATTTTTATGCAAATTTTCATCAACTTGACTATATTTTATTTTAAACGCTATAGAATCAGATGCAGTTTATGTGTGAAAATCTCAGATAGGAAAGCTTGTGCTCTGTGTTTTCTGAAGAGAAAAGTATCTCAAATATAATGAAATTCCACCAGAATTGAGGAAAATTTGGAAAATGTCCTACTTTTGCATCCTTGTATGGCCTCAATGTAAGCATTGAATCCAAATTAGTGTTGGTTTTGAAGAAAGCCTCAATTTAAGTTCTTATCTACAAACCAGTGTTCCTATTATTTCATCAAATAAGGGGCCAGATCGTCCGTTACCCTACTATGTCCATTGTAAACTTCAATTTACAGTGATGCTTGGATTTGTAGTGAGGAATGAAAATTTATGAAAATTCGGACACCTGTAAAACCATTCCTCACTACAAATCCAAGCATCACTGTTAACAAGTAATACAGAAGATGGGATTAGAACCTATGATTTATTTTGATGAATACACTTGTAAGAATAATTCCGAGGATACCCAAGTCTCATGGAGAAGTATATGATTTGTTACGGAGGTATTGTCTAATGTAGTTTTGTTCTCAGTCGGAGTTTCCACTATTATCGCTAGGCCTTTTTGGTGACCTTTTGCATGCTATCTCTATTTTTTTCTCGTCTTGCATTGTGTGTCGTCGATTGTGCGTTTCTCGTAAATTTGTGAACGTTAATTTTCACCTCCTTTCTAGAAAGACTGAAGCATTAAAAAAACATTTGTCTCTAGCAGACCTGCTGTTTGTTTTATTATAATGAGTACTCCGACAGCCTTTTACTAAGGTTGTAAATCCATGGACGCTTGGGTCAGGCCCTAGGATGAGGCTTAGTTTAACATAAAGATTGATAATATATTACTGCTTTAAGAATATTCACTACAAGTTTGCATTTTCCAGGCAAACTTCATAAATCATTCGAACACGATCCTTTACCAAACGAAGATGGGTGAACAAGGCGGGCGAACTGCCTATAGTGGAAAAACATGGTGAAAATTTAAATTCTTCATCTCTATACTTTGGGTTTTCTGGATTATAGATGTAATGCTTTTCATTAATACACAACAAAATGGCTACTTTTCTTGAATATTAAGGATAAAGTTAAAATATGTAAAAGTGCAAAAGATGTGTTGATCAAACACGTCCCGGAATTCGTAGTTCCAATAATTTCCAGATAAGTTTTTTTTAATTATATTTTCGTGTGAAATGCTATTGGAATATATAAGTCGTGATATTATACAGAAAGTTTGAGAAAATATTAAGTTTAAATCTGTGTCTTAACACCTTTAAAGTGCACTTTTATGACAAAACATACGCATCTTTCCGAGAAAAACCTGAAGTCCAATAAGGCAAGGGTCTTATCACAAACATGATTTAACATCCCAAGCGTAGTGGTTACCCTGTTAGTCTCAAAGCAGTATGATACTCCTGATTTTTATTGCTAGGGTTCGAATCCCACGGATACCATCATGCATTTTAATAAAATAATATTTTTTTTACCGAGATTTTTTTCAAGGACAAGTTTTATCTTAGTTTCATAAATTTCAAAATTGAATGATGAAAACTTTTTTTTAATTTATATAATTAATATCTGAAACTATTGGCAATCTGCACGCCTTGTTATTCAATTTCCTCTTTAATCTTAGCCCCCAATTCGATCCAAAGGGTGTGACCAAAGAGGCAAGATATGAAAATAAAGACACATATCTATACCTTCTTTACACATGGACACAACTATTCGACAACCTTTCTCCATTAAGGAAGCAAAGACAATTTTTTGATATTTGTTCATGTTTATTACATATACAATAAATTAAATTAAATAAGACATTTAATACATTAATTTCTATCACAACAATATCGACATTAAATGAACACTAATGGAAAATAAAAATGATAATCGGGCGGAAGTGTTCAGGTAAACCGGAAACCGGATATCCGTTCGGTAAATCCGGGAAAACTCACACTTTGACGGGATCTAAGTCTACACGATCTATTACTTGAGATCAATGTGAAAACTTGATTCTGTCCTAGCTCATATCAAGAGAAAATATTGCACATGGGCCCGGCCCTTAGATTTTCAAATCTTCTTTTACACGTTCTCACATAATGGATTTCATACGACCCGTAAAAAGGAAGTAGAATACACATGAACGAAAAAAAATATACCTACAATATTCAACTTCTTACATGCACTTTCATTCAAATAAATACGGAACTTTTACACAAATACGCACAGTTGCACATGCAAACCTATCTTTCTTTCAAATATGGACAAATCATGACTAGATTTACTCATCCGATATTTTATACACAAGTAAATAACACACTTTAAAAAAAGGACCAGACTGGCAACATAGCTCTTCTACAATATATGACAATTTATAGTGACATTTGAAAAAAAATAATTACACAAATATAGCACCATCGGGAACATTAAATTATGCGTGAAATAAATATAATAAGCTTAATGCAGTCGCACCATTTGGTGACCGTGAAAGTGAAACAGCTGATTGAATCATATCGATTTCAACTCCCATTGTAATAGTGTCGATTGCATGACAACAAAGAAACTGATTCTGGATAAATTATGCAAAGAGTATCACGTGGTTTCACCCACATTTTCATAATTAATTTTGTCATGGCTATCTTCTAAAAGGCTTAGAAAAAAATCAATAGATATATGGAGAAAAAATATCTGACGCTTTGTTCTCTCAAACAAACCCTGACTAAACAAAGGGGAATCCCTAAAAGCATCGAATAACAAAATCATATTACTAACAAAAAGTAATAGCTATAAATCATGAATAATATAACTCAGTTTTAAGCACATTAATACATGAAGTCGGTAAATTTTGTTGACAGACATATGTCACTTTGTTAGACACACGCAGCATCTTTGATAAAGGACCGTATACTGCTGGGCAGTGGCAGGTGGTCGATCTCTTGTTGTTTGCAGATACTGGACAGAATCTTGACACGGCAGCGATCCTGTAGACTCTGGTACCCCCTACGACGGACCCCCAGGGTCATCTCGGTCTTGGCGGCGGTGGATGCTGCTATGGGGTACAGGGGTTCCTCCACTTCTTCTAATCCCGTAAACGCTACACCTAAAGATAAGCCGTCTTTGAAATAAGTCAGAGTTCCCGATATTCCGTCAAAAAGAATACCCACCACTGTGGCTTCGTTTTCTTTGAACGGTTTCGTGTATTGTCTACTTTTTCCGTTGTGCCATAACTGTCCTTTATGTGAAAGTCCCCAGCTGCATTGGTCTTCTCCTATCATGTTCACAAAAGCGTCCACATGAAGTCTTGCACCTTTTGTCCCAATTCCGAACATCATACTAGTTCCAAAAATCCTTTGTGACACCTTAATTTCCCAGTAATGAATTCCATAGTTCAGAACACAGTTTCCTCGTATCCCCGCTGTTCCGTTGGACCAGTGAGGGTGAAAATGGGCAGTTTCCATCCCGTCCCCCGAAGTTCTGACCTCGTGGGACTTGTCCTTCTTATTCCACGTCCATCGCTCGTCGCAGCCATCTCGAATAAGGTCCTGATGCTGCGAGTACAACCCGACCATTGTCTCAGCAGCTTGTATTGATTAAATCCCGGCTGGTTTATTGATGGAACACCACAGCAAATGCAATCTGGACTATTGACTATTTTCTGCGTACTCTCGGAGACTGCGGCTTCTGGGCTTATGCTACTTCGCGGCACACGTCATCCTCACTCGATCGGGAGCCTCATCGCCGTGTGTCCTTCGGTCACCCCCTGTCGCCCCAGCTGACACGGGCACGATATTTGCACAGTCAATATATTCGTGTGACAGGCGTGTGCCACGGCTAGGCTACCAATCAATGAAGGGATGAAATAGACAGCGATCAATATTATTTAAAGTAGCTGTACACAGCACGCTATCATGGACAGCTGTTGTGGCGACTCCCCTTAGTGTCAGAGAAAGGAAATAGAAAATATTTAATCCCTAATAAAGCACAAGTACTATGTCAGAGTGTTGCTTAAGGATTTGTTTTTCTAACGGAAAAATTGAAAAAAAAATATCACTTGATTTTGAGTAAAAATAATTATGCTATGACGAATTTCCTAGTTTATTGGGCATACTTGTGTGTTGCATATTATCTATTGTTAACAATAAAGGATCGGAAAACGAATTGTCACGTCCCAATTAATACTGTATTTTTTGTCTTCACCCAGTAAATAAAAAAAATATAAAATGAAGTTTCAATAATTTTTATCAGTGTTTGGACTTTCAGTATGTTTTGATTTCACTTTTATTTATTGCTTATTTATTGATTTCACGGCGTAAATATGAGATGAATCTGCAGTAAAGCCACACAAGTAAATAAAAAGATTGTCATTATCTATTAAAACATCTTAAAATAAACGTTTTGTCAATAAAAAAAATGATCAATTTTACCATACTTTATATCGGGCATTTCTTTAAATTATTTCATAATATTAACTTCAATGAGCACTGGTTGAAAAATTCGCCAATTCAGCAGCAGTATGTTACACACAGGCAAACCGTTAACAACATATAAAAGGTAATTCACTCCTCAGTTTTTAATTACTTCTGATAGGGGAACTGTGGGAAATCTCGAGGACCTTTGTTGTACTTGTGTGTTACCTGAGTCCGGTACATACATACTGCGGGCAGGTGGTGCATTCGCGTGCCGTTGACAGCAGGGACAAAGAATCGCTAAATTCAATTTATATTGGAAACAGATGTGAACCACCGTATCATGTAATGAGAATCGGTGGCAACTGGTCATGATTGGGCAATGGATAATTAGGACAGCAATGACATTTTTACCGATACTCTGTACAACAGAAACACCTGCCGAGTACTCGACAAATATTACGTCACGATAACGGGTAGAGTCTATCCCGTTAGCTCTAATGCGAACGCAAACAAAGAAATTGATGTGAAATAGAACATGACATACCAAATGTCGACTTGTCCAAAATTGACTTTTAAATACGGGATTAAACTTTATTTTATTTTAATTTTAGAAAGTAACTTTAAATAACATTTTCCTATTTTCCCCTGGCTTTTGTTGAGTGTAATGCAAGTGGCCTATGATTAGATGTTGTACTATCGAATATTTTGTTCGCTGAGAATTGTAAATGCATGTATAATTCTAAAATATAGTATATACTTAGTATGTATGCACTTAATATGCAAAGCCATTCTATCAATGTATAATATGTAATTCAGAAACTTAAAAGTGGGAGTCTTCTCATTGAAAGGACAGTTTAATTATTATATAAATCGGTTTTCTTTTGTATATGTATAATTTAAAATTACATAGTCTATTAGATATTTTCTTTATTTTTTTTTCCTCGTAAGTAATACATAAACATTGAAATGGAATAATAAATATTATAACTACAATAGTTTTAATATTGTCAGTTTTGCATGTAAATTAAAAATAAAACATCGATAATATTCAAGTAATTATCACCGGGGAAAATAAGTGACAAACTTTCCGGCAACAATGAAACATAAAAATGCTAACGATGGAATAGCACTTTATTATAAACGTAGGTCGGTAGGGTGAATTCTGGAAATCCAAAAATTGCACCCGAACAATCCGAAGCCTAAGAGTTAACTGATTAACAATAATTCATGTAACATATAAATATTAAAATATAACAATGGCAATTAGCACAATTCTGAGCATGAGTGTCAGATGGCTTAGATGGAATAACTCATGACATGTTGAGTAAATTGATTAAATAATTAATTTCCACATTAAGAGTCACATAGTAATTAGAATAATTAAAATTTTCATGATGTTTAAAGTAATTACAGTAAATTAAAAGTATATTTCAAAGTCAGCTTAAACATGTCACTAAAATTGTTTTATCAAAAATCACACCGCGATAATTCCCTCTCGCTTCGGAAAATGAGACGTCCTCGTCTCAGGAATCAACTGGAATTGAAATGCGGAGCACCGTGTTGCTGGTTTCAGTAAAAAGAATGGTTGTCGTAGGAAGCGGTAGGAATTGGTGTTGATTGGTAACACGTTTTGCTGAGTTGATTGGTCTTCGTTCTGCTATTTTATCGTAATATTAATCCTTTATTCTTCTCGAATTCCTGCGCCGTTTGCTTACGGACTTAGTCTGCGGACAAAGTATGCTCTTTCTTTGCGTCTCCGCAACAGCAACACTCATGGGACTAGATTTGGTAGCAGTCGAGAAAAACACACACCTGCAGCAGAATCGTATGTTGCTGACTTGTTGTCAGACGAGCCTACAGACGGGTTTCCCAGGTTTGTCTTCAAGCAGGCTTGTCCTGACCCCTTGGCTTGATCCTTTTTGATCGTTGAGTGATCGATGGACGCCACTGGAAATGATTTCCTTTGGGAGGAACGGTAAGGTGTGGTTGCAGAAAAGAAACATACTTGCTCATATTGACCATGTTTTCCGCGCACGAAACACTCGAAACGTGTAGCTGGACACGTAAAAAAGTGGCAGTGGAAGAAGGGTTTCCCGCACCTATAGCACCGTGGAATGGATCCTGGTGTCGAGAAAATTCGTGCTGGTCCTGGTGTAATCCGGGGACGCGAAAGACAATGGCGCTGGTTAGATGTTAGGGCGGAGCGGTAAAGTCCTTTTCTCCAGGTTGGCATGGTGTTGTTGAAGATGGGTCGTCTTGGGGGAACTCGCTTAGTTGATGGTACATAGGATCAAACTGCTACAAAATATATGCAAAACAAATTTAGGATATCTCCACCAAATTATCACCGGGGAAAATAAGTGACAAACTTTCCGGCAACAATGAAACATAAAAATGCTAACGATGGAATAGCACTTTATTATAAACGTAGGTCGGAGGGTGAATTCTGGAAATCCAAAAATTGCACCCGAACAATCCGAAGCCTAAGAGTTAACTGATTAACAATAATTCATGTAACATATAAATATTAAAATATAACAATGGCAATTAGCACAATTCTGAGCATGAGTTTCAAGCCTTTTTTTCATACATGTTCACAAATTGATTTATATATTCCACTTTTATCATAGTAATTAGAATAATTAAAATTTTCATGATGTTTAAAGTAATTACAGTAAATTAAAAGTATATTTCAAAGTCAGCTTAAACATGTCACTAAAATTGTTTTATCAGAAATCACACCGCGATATTATTATAAAAATATATCAGGCGAAGGATATTCTTTCTCTTGGTGGTTAAAAAATAAATGCAACCTGGATGATAATTAAAACGATAAAATGAATGAAATAATTTATTACATTTTTACCCGTGAAATACTGTAATTTATTTATTATATTTTCTTGAAAGGATACAAATGATATCTGTCACAGTGTGATTAATATCAGAAGTGCTTTTTCCCTTTCCATAACGAAGATTGCTGTAAAAAAGAATTGATAATATAAGATAGACAAAAATAAATAAACCACTTTGACGGCGAATAAAATGGTTAAAATTACAAAAATATGTTGCTAAATCCATGTTTACAGTGTTTTAATATAGCTAACTTCATATGATTTCATGTGACTGTATAACAAATTAAGACTATGAGTCAACGGAAAAATCAAAAAATTTTATTTTAAAAAAATCAGAAAGTTTATGGTTTTATACTATATGTGATTATCTTATTATCATATAGACTCACGGATTTTTGATGTTTTCACTCGTGCTTCGCACTCGTGAAAATATCAAAAATCCTTATCGTGAAATAAATTCCATATTCAACTTTTACAAAACATTGAATATCCTCCATGTATTTAACAGTTTAACTGTTTATATTAGGGAGGGAAATACCAAAGTTATCTTAAAGACGTGTTAATATCATTTACTGCCACTCGGTAAATTCAAAAGAACTTTATTCGGTAATAAACAATATATTTAATTAAGTTATTTAAAATATATAGCACAGGATATTTTCATAAGTAATGACGCCATATGTACTAATGGTCACAAACATGACGTAAATTTAGTTTTTTTGAATTTTACCGAAAAATTAACGATATTTGGAGTAAAAGTCACCGAGCGCATGTGTGTTCAGGATCAATATTGATATAATGTTGATAATATCAATGAAATATGTCAATACCTGAACAAAGTTATAAATTTTAAAGCTAAAATTGTTGAAATTTTGTCCATTTTGTCCTCTTTCTGAAAAAGGATATAAAATTGGACTAGTTTATGACGTCATAAAAACAAAAATTGTGAATATACTGCTTTGACACTATAATATTTTCTGTTAATTTATATTTCTCATACAATTTATTGAATTCAGCACATTTCAGGAAGTTTTCAAAACTTGACTTAATTTGTGAGGGCAAATATATGCAATATACCGCATATAGTTCTTTACAACATGACCATACACATATTCCTTACATTTGGGTCCCGACTGAGATAGCAGTTATGAAAGAGAATATTCCTGTATGTGTTCAGAAACAGGACTAGTAGAAACTTTTCAAATATGACAAAAAATTGAGGGATTGCATGAACGTCGAGTTTAACGAATCCAAACCGTTGTTTGACCAAATGGATTCAGAACATTGGTCCTCAAGCTTCATATTTAATACTGAACAAAAACGGAAAACCTCAAAACTTCTACCCCCTAAAAAACCCAAAATGTTGAAGAGATAAATTAATCTTTTTTCTCCGGGAAGGGATTGTATCGACCGCATGGGTCAGATTCTCGTTTCCGACATCCCAAACAGAGTCATCCATATGTTCTAAACCAGATGGAAATGGTTCCTTTTCTTTCTCGTCCTGGAGAACTTAGAAGATCATAATAGGGTTCTCACGGCTGATGCCTGTGGAAAGTTGGTCCTTAAAAGGAAAACAAAACAAATTTAAGTTGTGAAGTATTTACGTGGGTATATAAATGCTGAAAATACATGACTGACAGTTTAAATAGCCCTTGTTTCTTTTCCGTTCAGAAATGTACAGTTTTAAACATCTGTCTTTCGGATGAAGAAAGAGGTTATGCAACAAAGCCTCTCAAAACAAAAAAATTATGCCCAAACCTTTGTCAGAAGAGACCCCCCCCCCCGATTTTCAAGCCTTTTTTTTCTTACTTCTTCACAAATTGTATTTATATATATTACGCTTTTATCATAGTAAACCATAAGAATAATCGGCGAAAAAAGCAAAATAATCACACAAAAGGTTTTTATCATAACCTTGCGCTATATATATAAAAATATGACACAGCGTTTTACGACATAATTTTCATGCAACTTTTTGTTTTGTTTCTTTTTCATAAAACATTAAATTTTCTTTAAAATAGTTAGTTCATGCTTTTAATATATGCGGCAAATAAAGCTATTAGGTAAAATAAGAACCACACTATATACAGAAAGAATGAATTAATTACAACTTCATTTGATTTCATTTGACCTTACAAGCAAATTAAAACTATGAGTGTACCGTGTTGCATTCAAAATCGTTAAGTTTATGTTTTATAGTACTATAATTGATTATCTTATGAATTTGGCGATGAATTGAATTTCCCATCTTTTAGGAAGTAGAGTAACCTCTCTTTTACCATTTAGCGTTTCATATTTCAATTATTTATCACATGTACATATATACATCACATGTACATATTGTTAAAAATATATTTATAAATTTGAAAATATATTGAAAGTGTTTTTTGGTTTTGTACAATTTCGCTAAATTAACAAAATGTGCAGTTATAATAAAGCTTTGACAAATACATGTGTATGCATGTAAATCGTTTTCCACGTCTGAATGGTGGATTCCAATTGAAAAAAAACATTTGGATTCCATGGATCGTAATATATAGCCGATGGTACGTTAAATGAATTCTCGAATAAATTAATTCTTTATGGCATTATTGTTAATGAAAAGTTCAGAATTTATACCGTGTAATTATTTTTTAAGAAACCTTTGCATTGTTTAAATCAGTGATGATTATATTTCCAAAATCTGATTTTTGATTAATTTTTTTTTTCACGGACACATAATTTAATAACGACTGCTTTAACGTGGCAAAGCCGTTACTAAATGATTTTTATAAAACAGAAAACAAAATTATTATTACACTCCATGTTAAATTATTGTTTATTTAATTCTTCTTTAATTGCATATACCTTGTCGGCTTTGCATGCTACAACATGGATAGCGTCAACCAATTAGATGCGCTTCACTGACCACATGCACCTGTGGCGGTATATCGAGATAATTGACACTTAAAAAAAATGAACGTTTGTTTTGAAAACAGTGTGGCAGATGGCGATATGCGAATTTGGCGTTATAAAGAGAATTTTATATAGCAGGAAAAACGTTCTTGGGAAATCATGGTGGTACATGTATTGCGAAAATGGCGATAAATAGAATGGCGATAATTCGAGAATTGACTGTATAAATTTAATGCTTTGTTCATGTATTTTTTTCTAAGGGATGGTTTTAATTTTTGTTGCTTCTTTTCTGCAGCAATCCCATTATGAGGTTGGAAACGAGTCCAGAAATTCAACAGGGTATAATCCACATTCTGACTACCCCAAAGACAGTGACCATACTGAATATCAAGTTCAGGTTAGTGTTTGTATCAGTGAGGATGATATTTCCAAAATCTGATTTTTGATTATTTTTATTTTCACAGGCAAAAAGTAAGAAGAAATTAATTTGCCACTGTTTATTTAGTAACATTGTGAATTTAAATATACTAATTTTGTTTGCTGGCATTTTGAAGAAATTTAACAGGAAATCCATGTAGATCCCATAAAAACAGAATTTTGAAATGTCACATTGACACTGACTTGGATCGCCATTGTCACATTTACACTAGCTTATCCCAAACTTTAAATAAGCATTTCTTTATGAAAATGTTTAGTTTTGGTTTTTTTAATCAATGTTTGCTTATGTCATAATTTTCATAAACTCCTACAGGGGTTGTACATAAATAATACCTTAAGCAAACTAAATGATCCTAATCATAAAACCATAGAGAACCAAAAAAGACACACACATCAAAGTAATTGATAATAAAGACATACTACAGAATAATGAAGAGAAAAAATGAATTTTACAATGACCTTTGTTTTACAAAATAAATTGCTGCATGTAGATGGACAAGATGATTCCTTTGTTGGTGTCTGCAGATAGAAATGCTGTCCTCAGTTTATGTCGGTACAACATCAAATTAATGTACAGAGACCATGGCACAGAGGTTAGCATTGTTATCTTTTTTGCTAATCCTAATTCTCTTTTTTTTTTTTTTTTTGCAATAGTTTATCACATATGGATAAAAATTTGAAATTATTTTGTACTTCTCATTGACTTGTATTATTCAGTGAGATTTTTGTTCATGCTTTACAGAATCTGATTATTCGAATTCCCATCCATGAAATAGCAGCAGTCTGTTATGTGAATGATGATGGCGTACACATTTTAGCTATCAAATATGGTAAAAAAGAAAATTCTACTAATCATTGATATTTGTTGTGTTCTTTAGAAGTCACAAGCCTTAATTATAAAGTCTGTACCTTTTGACAGGAAACCCCGAGAGATGTTCACTGTTAGTGCTGTACTGTGACAACCCAGCTCGAGCAGAGCGTGTGTGTTCAGATGTGGCCCAGTGCTTCCAGCTTATTTATACAGATGCAGTTGTCAAACTTCTGGAAGATGCCATCTTTAAAGTAGAAAATTCATCCACAGGATCGCCCACCATAAATGACAATAGTCGGAAATATTCATTGTAAGTATCACTCAGGATTTCATGGTTGCTTACAGTGAGAGTGTGTTGCTCTTGTCATGTACCGGTACATTAGTTGCTTTGTTCTTTATATTCAAAGGTCAGAAATCCATTTCATGTTTTGTGAAAGAAAAGTTTGCTGTAGATTTGTTCTGTCCATTTCTTTTTGTAAAACCTTAAATTCTTAACATCTTTCTCTGAAGAAACCATATGTTTAAAGTGCTATATATGATGTTTGCTAGACAATACTTTTTTTTTTGTTTAAAACATGGTTTCATTAACAACCTTTTTATGATCTATGTGACATGACAATGAATTGCATGCTTACAGGGAGAGCCAGGACAACCCGGGGTAAGAATCTGTGTTGGTTTTAATTCTCACCTTCTGTCTTTATACAGCAATGGTAGCTGGTTATTTAAGTCTCAATGAGATAACTATATATTTTAGAATACATGTACCTGTTTCTCAGATGTAGTCATTTAGTACACTTAATGTAAAGCAAAATGTCAAATTCTACTTCCTGTCAAATTTATTTTTCTTTTTTGTACACTTGTGGGGTAAAAATGTTTTGAATATCTATACACATATAGGGTATATATTTAAGTTTTGTAATATCAAAACATATATAGAAAAACACACTCTTGCTTCTTCTAAATCATATTCTGGTTTTATTTATTTTCCTTCTCATATCATATTGTAGATTTTATTTCAAATATTTAAACAACAAATGGTTTAGAATGTATTTATAGTATCTCTACCTGCACTCATGTTTGTATTGTGCTCCCTCATTAGGACAAAGTTTGTCAGTCTCTCTTATGGGGTACACAGCTCTAGCACTGAAATACTTAGGGATAGTTGCAAATGATTGTCGAGTTATATTAAACCTTTTTAAATTTGTTTAAGTGCAGCTAATCAAGAAATTGTTTGTCTTTGAAGCTAATATATCAATTAACTTTGATGTTGGTGGATTCTAATACTAATTCTAATGTGTTCAAATTTTTGTTTCTGCTTTTATTTGCTTTATTTTCCTCATAAACATTGCTTTATCTAATAAAGAAAAGGAAAAAATCTATCAAAACATTTTTGAAAACAATTAAATTTGTATTTTCAGTATTTCTCAGTCACATCCGAACCTTGCAGAGCAGAGACATAGAGACAGTGGGTCGGTACACAGCATGCACAGTGGTCATAGTGTTCAAACAGAGCTTCTGAGATCATACCTGGAGCAGGTACGAGGGACATTACATATTTCTTTCCACACAAGAGAGCTTGTTCAAGTTGGAGAAAGTGTATAAAAAAAATAAACAGTGACTTTTTCAATTTGAGATATATGTACATGTATTACATACGTACTCTGTGCAGGTTTTTATTTTTTAATTAATTTATTAAATCAAAATTGTAATTACATGTATGATTTTTTTTAAATTATTTGTTTTAAAAAATGTGTGTATATTGTTAAACATGTTGTAATGCTGTGTAGATTTTGAGGAGTCTTTTGTTTTATTTCAGTTGAGAAGTAAATTTACTGTGGATGAGCTGGCAAAATTCTCCACCCTCCTGAAAAAGATCAATGACCCCTCCCCCAAAAAATCCAGTGAGCTCCAGGCAGTGTTTCAGGAGGTTTATCAGCTGTATGGCAAAGAGAGGAAGAATCTCCTAACTGGTAAAATATTTGAATAAATTTATATACCGTCAAACTTCGTTATCTCCAACTTGAAGGGACAGAGAAAAAACTTCAAGATATCTGAGGATTCAAGGTATTGAGGGTAAAATACTTACAGAATACCAATCAAATAATGGTATTTGACATATCGGTGTTTGTGATACCAAAGTTCAACTAAATCTGATTATGTAGGGGGATATTATGGCAGATGAGACTTGCTTTAAAAGGCATTTAGAAATTAAATACATGTATTTATAGTTCTGATACATATGGTCAACCTTTACTATAAATATAAATAAGTATATACATGCAACAAAATACCTAAATATAAAATGGTAATTTTTATGTTTTTCAAGTACATTAATCGATTTAATATTTATCTTCTATATAATTGATTCAATGCTTACCATGTTTAGAGGAGGACATTTGTAATTGCAGGTTTGTGCCCTTTCATATATGAGAAGCATTATGACAAATTCCTGGATTTTCTGAAGAAGCAAGGCATTGTAATTCCTGACAATGGAACATTATCGAGTCGCCATAGTCTACCCCGTATTTACACGTAAGTTAAGAAAAGAAGAATACTTATTGTTAGAATTCCTAGGTTATAAAATATGTGCCATTTTATAAGATAATAATATATATAAATTTTTCAACATCATATCTTAGTTTTATTTATTCTGCACTCATTATTTCTATATGGTTAAGTTACTGATGTACATATATTATGTTTTTGACCTCCAAAATATATCATTTGTGACATGTTTATTGCAGAGTACAGTTAAGAATTTTGATTAAATTTTGAATGAGCATAGTTTATTGAAAGCCTGAGTCCAATTACCAGTACATTATTTTATTACCTTAGGGATTCTCTGAATCTCTGTGTGTGGCATCAAGGTCCAGCTTAGGTTTTCTCCTAAAACCCAATCAACTTTCTATTCATTAAATCTTGGCCTAAAGCTGCTAACAGTTATGAATCCAACATGTCCTCCAATCTAATTTTAGTCCTTCCATCAGTGACACTTCGACTATTATTGATGATGATAGTTCCACTATTATCGATGATGATTTGGATAGTGAATTGGAGTTTTTAGCTTCGGCCTCTTCTGTTATGGTAAACGCTAATAATATCTCAAGAGCAGATGAGCTTATACGCAGTGTCTCTGTCCATGGGAGCTTATTGAAATAACCTTTTTATGTCACTGTTTATCACAATAATAAAAGAGATTTACTTAATATGTTTAAGAGATTTACCATTGCAGCAATTTATTGGTCTATTCTATTCTCATCTTTTCCCAATTTTTTGGCTTTAAACTTAATACAAAAACCAAATTAGATACTGGTATATTTTACATTACCTGCATGTATTTGAATAAAAGATAAATTGAAAATTCTTGCTAGGAATTTGATCATTGTTTTCCAAAAATTGACATCTCTGAACGGAACAGAAAAAATAATTAGGGAATACACATGTATGTTTAAACACATCAATCGAAATTTTACTTATTCTCAGAAATATAGAAGACAGTGGTCAATGCTTTTACAGAATATGAATGAAATACAGACATGTGTCAGAATGTCCTTGTCTTTATGTGGAGGGGCAAAGCACTTGAGGGCCAGTGATGTCATTTGTCAATGTGTTTTAACTTAATACTTGTGAGCTTGCTGGATTGAAACTATATAAGCAAACAGAGCAGAGCAGTGGGAAAGAAAATGCACAGCACTGCTTTCAGAATGTGAGAAAAGCATTAGCAATGGTGACTGGCAGTACATGTAATAGTTCACTATGCTGGAGTACATTGACTAAGACATTTTGATTGTCATATCAGTATCTTTTGTAAGAATTGTTATGTATCAAAGGTAAATACTAGTATAATTTTTTTCATAAAATACAATCAGTAGTGTCATCAGATAAGTATTGTGTAATCTACCTTGGATATCTTGAATTGAGCTGAAATAAAGATGTATGCTATTGATGTAGAACTTAAAGATGAATTGAAAAAAGAACATGTGAAAAAAAAATCTCAGACATTTGAAGATCATTGCATATTTATCTTCTCATGTACATGTATCTTGTACAATTTAATTTAAAATGTTTTATATATTTTGTTTCAGAAGAGAGCTTAGTCAATGCTCTTTATATTGAATGTACCATATTAAAGAGTCTAATTCTACTGATATAATTTACAAGGTATCATGTACATACAGTGAAACTTGTCCAATCCACATTTTGTTTATTCCGAGACCTTGCCTAGTACAATATAAATCACTAAAGTCAGCTGTTCTGAATGTTGACTATAAAGCTCACCAATTTCTTTTGGAACCAGGGGTCTCCAGATTAAACATGTTTCACAGTATACACATTGTTGTATGAAAAAGATGTACATGTTCTTTCAATCACTATTATATCTTGTTCATCTTTTCAGACGTTCTGTGAGCGACATGACCACTAACGACCAGAGTGATATAGACAGTGTACTGGAGGGCATCTCCTCTCAGCTAGCTCAGATTGACAGCAATATTGGTGATGTCCCGGCATACCTGTCTTACCCAACATAACAGAGGATTGTGTGACAAAAACGACCTCTTGTAACCAGATAAAGAAACCCCATTCTACACGTTTGTTTTACCTTGTATATATTACATGTAATTTTAACCTGGTGCTGGCATCAGAGGATGTTTATATTAAGAAGTGTCTACAATATTTTTCTGTGTTTTCAATGTGTTTTGGAAATATACCTCCATCACTCCACCATTCTTTTGTAAATTTATATTTTTTTATCCTTTAAATAGTTAGGATAATGTAGTAATTAATTTCTCAAACAGAACTAGGAAGAAATGGGGGGGGGATTGTGGCTTTCATGCATCACTTTGAGATAAAATCTTGAAATGCTTAATAATTTGCTTATTGTGATTCGTGTTATTTCACAAGTTTTATTATTTTAAGATGATTATGTGATAAAGTGCTAAGGTTGTGTGCTTTAAAATATGCAGAAATCATGTTTTTTGTTTTGTGTTCTTGTATAGTTGTTTACTGATATGACTTAATATATAGAGTACATGTACATGAATATGCTTTTTTCCATCAATGACTCAAAATCAACATTATCCACCAATCCATCCCTGTTATGATGTTAGCACGTATCAATACAAAATGATCATAGAGGATTTCATTTATCTAATCTATGATATGGTTATGAACTCTATCTAGTCAAATTGCTGCCCACAACACTATCAAAGACAGCAGATTTACAATACCCTTGTTTCTTTATTTGATAATAATGCAGAAACTGAAACGTATTTTCACAAAATAAATATACCGTAAATCTGGAAATTTTTATGTCAATTTTATTTTGCGAATCTGGGTCAAAATGCTGTTGATTAATTTTTATGTTTCAAAATTTTGCGAATGACCACTACTTTGTTTACATTTTCTTATTGTTGAATTATTTTTAAGAAAAATATTTTTGCGAATGCAATGAACTCGCAAATTTGCTAAAAATTTATCTACAGCAAAATTTTCCAGATTTACGATATAACTTGATTTGCTTGTTTATGGATATGTTGTGAAATGATAGGTCATTAACTTTTTAGGACTTTGTCATCTTCTTAAGAGTGAAATAGTCAATGCATTACAAATCTATAAAAGGCTCCATTGCACTGGATGTTCAAATATTAACCTTCTCATTTAATGTACATGTACAAGGGTTAGGGAAAAATCAAGAAGTATTACATTATATATATTTATGTTAAAATTCCTGATGGGCATATCTTTTTTTGTGTTGAACTGTATTTTTACCTCTAAATACATGCAGCATCTGATGCACTTTAAAAGGGGGGCAATGAAATGTAGGTTTTGGTCGGGAGATTCTCATACATAATGATTCATATGCACTTATTTGTACTGATTATGCAGAATATGCTGAAGTTACAATGTGCCATGCAATTTTATTCATATTTAAGGTAAGATTAAAATAAAATTTTCTCGAAAGCTACTATGTATTATTCTTGTTTTCTTAAATGTAAAACAATCCTCCATTGTGGTCCCATCCTAAATTTTTTTTTACTTCAATGTACAGAGTGTATTTGCAAAATTGAGGTGAAATATATATACAAATTAGAAGTTGACCACTGCTGGTTTTAGTAACCATTACTTGACTGTTCCCCCTCCTTACAATAATAAAGTGCCGTGCCACAGCATGATACGCCCATCAAAAAATTACAATTTTCTTTAACAGTTTAGCTTGCAATCTTGTCAACCCTGATTCTAAGATTTCCATGATTTTTCCATTCCTAAAAATATTTATCCATCCCCTGTGATGTAGGTATTAATTATAATAAATATTACATCATTGATGGATTTCTATGCTGGTTGTGTTAGACCTTGTCAAATGCCCATCATATTAAACAATATCAAATTAGTCTTAACAACTTAATCTATACCAAATTAATTTTGAAAAGAAAAGGCTGGCCATCAAATGACATATGCTATAAACTAACCAACAGTTTTTCTGTCTAATTCCCAAAGGTCATCATACAGCTTGATCAGAGTGATTGAGACAGCTAGCCTGAACTCATTAATTAATCTTTAACTGGGTGCTTGTCTACTCATTAATACCAACAGATGAATGGGTCTGCACTATCTACCATAATTTTTTTTAAAACATATAAAATACTCAAAGATTTTTTTTGGTTGAGATTTAATGTCTGACAGGTTTTAATATAAAATTCATATGGGTATGGTGATTCCACCCTATCCCATAAAATTAGTTTTTATAGATTAACAATTTTATATAATATAAGATTAGTCTACAATGCAATATCAAATTAGTTTTAATTACTTTTCATCAAATTCATTTTAAAACTTAGGCTAGCCAGAAAGAGCTATTTTTAATCCAACAGGCTCACCCATTTGCTCAATACTCAAGGGATATAGATAACACCATGCTCTAGCTATCAGCGAACTCCTCACACTCAAAACTCATTAATTTCTCTCTAATTTGACATGCAATTTTCTGTTATCAAAATTCTTCTTGAGTCTTGACCAGTGTTTGATAATTACACTCATGGGAGAGGTAGGATTTCTAACATACATAATATTTGTTATAGATTGCTGTCAAGTATATGCTTTAAAATAATAAGTATTTTCTTGAATTAGCACTTTTTTAATAAGGACAGTGCAATACTCTTACATTATTTGGGATATGTAAATGAATAGTAAAAAGACACATCTTTTTAGCTCACCTGAGCCGAAGGCTCAAGTGAGCTTTTCTGATCACATTTTGTCCGTCGTCCGTCCGTCTGTCTGTCCGTCCGTCTGTCCGTCTGTAAACTTTTCACATTTTCGACTTCTTCTCAAGAACCACTGGGCCAATTTTGACCAAACTTGGTACAAAGCATCCTTGGGTGAAGGGGAATTTAAATTGTTAAAATGAAGGGACATATCCCCTCGCAAGGGGAGATAATTATATAGAGAAAAATAGGGTTGGGTCATTAAAAAATCTTCTTCTCAAGAACCACTGGGCCAGTAAAGCTGAATCTTACGTGGAAGCATCTTGGGGTAGTGTAGATTCTAAATTGTTCAAATCATGACCCCCGGGGGAAGGGCGGGGCCACAATGGGGAATCAAAGTTTTATATAGAAATATATAAGAAAAATCTTTGAAAATCTTCTTCTCAAGAACCACTGGGCCAGAAAAGCTGAAACTTATGTGGAAGCATCCTGGTGTAGTGTAGATTCTAAATTGTTCACATCATGACCCCTGGGGGAAGGGCGAGGCCACAATGGGGAATCAAAGTTTTACATAGAAATATATAGGAAAATTCTTTGAAAATCTTCTTCTCAAGAACCACTGGGCCAGAAAAGCTGAAACTTATGTGGAAGCATCCTGGTATAATGTAGATTCTAAATTGTTCAAATCATGACCCCCGGGGGAAGGGCGGGGCCACAACGGAGAATCAAAGTTATACATAGAAATATATAAGAAAAATCTTTGAAAATCTTCTTCTCAAGAACCACTGGGCCAGAAAAGCTGAAACTTATGTGGAAGCATCCTGGTATAGTGTAGATTCTAAATTGTTCAAATCATGACCCCCGGGGGAAGGGCGGGGCCACAATGGGGAATCAAAGTTTTAGATAGAAATATAAAGGAAAAATCTTTGAAAATCTTCTTCTCAGGAACCAATGGGCCAAAAAAGCTGAAACATGTGTGCCCATGGAAGGATCATGGGGTAGTGTAGATTTCAAAATGTCTAAATTATGATCAGTGGGGTAGGGTGGGGATGCATTATGTATAACAAGGGGGAAATCTGGTAGAGAACAGAATGGTCAACGCTTCTCAGGTGAGCGATGTGGCCCATGGGCCTCTTGTTTTAAAATTTCATTTAAATCAAAGGTCACAGTGACCTTGAAATAGCTCGCGACACACCTTCTACCTAAGATGCATAAACTGGCCAAGTTTGATGATTGTAAGTCTTATAGTTTTCTAGTTATGGGCCGGAAAGGATTTTTCCAAATTTGGCTATATCTTCTTAATTAAAGGTCAAAGTGACCTACTTTTTGTGCGCGACACACCTTCTACCCAAGATGCATCAGATGACAAAGTTTGATAATTCTAGGCCTAATTAGTATTAAAGTTATGAGCCGGAAAGGGAAAAATGTGTGACAACGGACACGAAGCCTATAACATAATACGTCCCGTCTTAAGACGGGCGTATAAAAAGATATTGTAGACATACTTTTTTCCACGGGGTCATAATTCAGCGGAATCTCTATTTCTGTTAAATCCGCTGGTAGGAAATGATGCGAATATCTTAAGACTCTCCTTATTTGCCTTATACATATGTACTTGTATTAAGTTCAATAGGTCTAATTTCCAGGGAAAATTTGTGACCGCGAACATAGTGTAAATTAATACCAGGCAGAAAAAAGTACTTCTACAGTAAATCAACTGAATCATGAATGCAAGAATTGGAGAGATGAATTTACTTCTAAGGAAATCTTTTCAATATTTTTTTTTTTTATGGCCTCTTATACATAATGCAAAGATATTTTTACAATAGCTTTATTTACTAGCTGAAAGCAAAGTTTTAAATTAAAATGTTTCCAATAAAAATTCCAAGACTAGGAGGGAGATCTCCATGTCCTTTAGTTTATGCAGAATTCTGCAAGCACTATGACATGGCCGACTGTCATACAACCGTAGTCTCCATTACTTGTCCACCACACTGACTGGCTACAGATGGTCCATGTTGACCAACTTACTTAGGACTTCACACTCCTTGGGTGGAGGACAGTATTGAATGGTATTGAGTATTATGGCTCATACTTTTTCATTTGAATTGACATCAGATTCAAGACTTGTCTGTTATGGCATCAAAAATTCTGCGAACCAACTGGCAAACATCATTGGCTAATTCCTACAAACAAGTAAAATTAATATAGAATTAATTTGTCATATTAACATGCTCGAATTTTCACTGAAGTCAAAATGTATACTCTTATTTGAATACAGTATATGTGAATAACATTGAACAATGCATCAGTGTTTGATATAATGCAACAGTGCCTAAGAAAGTTAAATTCAAATATTTTTTTGCATACATACCTCACTATGACATTGGAAGACAAAGCACTGAAACACCTCTTTGTTGACCTGCAGCTGTCCTATCTTTAGAGCAATGTTAGGGCGACCGAATCCATCCTCATACTGGACAACCTCAGCTATTGTGTGGAGGGGGTGTCGCTGTACAACCTCCTACAATACAAAACACAGATACATGTAGACAGACAGACAAGCTACACTCATACTGTACAACCTCAGCTATTGTGTGGAGGGGGTGTCGCTGTAGAACCTCCTACAATATATAACACAGACAGTCAAGGCATAGATGATAATCTTTACAGCCTTGTTACATCAAAATATATTCAAATAAAAAAAAAAAAAAACAAATTGAAAATTTCCATTTCAACATCATACTTTAAAGTCTTGTTGATGCAATTTTACAGCAAACTTATTTAATCTTTAGAGAGCAGTCCTGTGGTAGGTGTATATAGAGAGAGTATGATATAATATTATAGGAATAAGACAAGTTGCTTACTTGGGTCCTTTTATTTTGGACTTGTATTCCATGTCTAGAGACCGTAAAGAAAACTTGATCTTTTTCTCCTACAGTAATAGGAATGTCACCTGATATCTGCCAAATAAAAAAATGAATCAGACAATATATTAAATACACAAATGTCCAATGCTTGAAAAAAATAATTCCTCAAATGTCACAAACAATATTTCCTCAGTCATGTAATTTTAAAAAAAAGTTTGATGTAAAGCAAACTACCTTTATCTTACAAGAGCTTCTTAAACCCTGTCTATAAACTAAATCTCTCTTTTAGATCTCAGCTAAATTTCCTCAACTCTGTGTAAAAGCTATGTTAGATCTTACCTTAGATTACATGTATTCATTAAATCTTACCTCAGCTCCACCACTCTAGCTGTCTATGAGCTGAGCTTCTGTGTTAGGTGTTACCTGCGCTCTATAAGCTGAGCTTCTGTGTTAGATGTTACCTGAGCTCTATTAGCTGAGCTTCTGTGTTAGGTGTTACCTGAGCTCTATAAGCTGAGCTTCTGTGTCAGGTGTTACCTGAGCTCTATAAGCTGAGCTCCTGCGTTAGGTGTTACCTGAGCTCTATAAGCTGAGCTTCTGTGTTTTGTCTTACCTGAGCTCTATAAGCTGAGCTTCTGTGTTAGGTGTTACCTGAACTCTATAAGCTGAGCTTCTGTGTTAGGTGTTACCTGAGCTCTATAAGCTGAGCTTCTGTATTATGTCTTACCTGAACTCTATAAGCTGAGCTTCTGTGTCAGGTGTTACCTGAGCTCTATAAGCTGAGCTTCTGTGTTATGTGTTACCTGAGCTCTATAAGCTGAGCTTCTGTGTTTTGTCTTACCTGAGCTCTATAAGCTGAGCTTCTGTGTTAGGTGTTACCTGAGCTCTATAAGCTGAGCTTCTGTGTTTTGTCTTACCTGAGCTCTATAAGCTGAGCTTCTGTGTTAGGTGTTACCTGAGCTCTATAAGCTGAGCTTCTAGGTTAGGTGTTACCTGAGCTCTATAAGCTGAGCTTCTGTGTAAGATCTTACTTAAGCTTCACCACTCTGTCTATAAGCTGGTCTTCTGTATTACGTTTTACCTGCACCCTGTAAGCTGAGCTTCTGTGTAAGATCTTACTTAAGCTTCACCATTCTAACTGTCTATAAGCTGATCTTCTGTATTATGTGTTATCTGCACCCTGTAAGCTGAGCTTCTGTGTAATATCTTACTTAAGCTTCACCACTCTAACTGTCTATAAGCTGATCTTCTGTGTTAGGATTTACATGAGCTCTATAGAATGAGCTTCTGTGTAAGACCTTACCTGAGCTCTATAAGCTAAGCTTCTGTGTTAGGTGTTACCTAAGCTCTGTAAGCTTAGCTTCTGTGTTAGGTGTTATCTGAGCTCTATAAGCCGATCTTCTGTGTTAGGTGTTACCTGAGCTCTCTAAGCTGAACTTCTGTGTTATAAGCTGGGCTTTTGTGTTAGATGTCATCTGAGCTCTATAAGATGAGGTTCTATGTTATAAGCTGAGCTTCTGTGTTAGGTGCCATCTGAGCTCTATAAGCTGAACCTCTGTATAAGATCGTACCTGAGCTTCCTCCACTCTGTCTATGAGCTGAGCTTCTGTGTCTCTCTTTTGTGAATTTCCTATTGCAATTTTTTCTATATTTCCTAGGTAGTAAACATCAAATGTCTTCTTCTGCATCAAAATGTGTTCTTTTTCTTTCAGTTTCATTGTGTTCTCATTTATTCCAGTCTAAAAATGAAGGACAAATAGAAGATCACTGTTAAGATACATTAATTAGCTTTATTTGTGTTCAACATATATTCTCTTTAAAAGAGTGGACAGGCTTTCGCCTACATGTAGGTTGAAGCCTGTCCACTTCTCTAAAGAGAATAGTTCAACACAGATTGACTTAGTAATTTGATTCTTGAAAACAGCTGTTTTAAAACTGATTTTTGAACAGATGTGTGATAGATATTACTTTGATCGACATTTCTCAGTTATGGTATAATCATAAAAAATGAACTGGACAAAACGCGAATATCTAAAACTTACACTTGATTTTAGATTTTTTCTTGGAAACATATCAGTAATCTTCTTTGAAGGTTTTACTTTCTGTTTTTCACTTTAGTAAACCCGTCTGGGGTAAACTTTTAAACTCCGGATTATATTGTTTTTTTAAATAAGAGGTCCCTTCAGAAAAAAACATAACCAAAATATACTCTTTTAATTCTTTAAATTCCCATGTATTAAAATCTTAAAATGATTTATTTATTTTTGCAAGAGAATAAAAAGAAATATTTAAGCAATCATTTCCAGTCGGGTTCGGTGTTCTCTTAGCGCCATTAGTGCCCTCTAAGAAAGCAATCAAATTCAGAGGAGACAAAATCCCTAAATATTCCAAAGAAATAGTCGCAAATCAGAACACAAACACATTCAATAAAGTGCATTATTATTCAAAGATAAAAATGAGCTGTGAAGACGAAGTCATGAAGATCGGGAAGAAGTTAGAAAAGATGATTTCCAACAACAGTGCCGTGAGTATTCATGCGTGTTCAAGTTATCTCCCGTGTTTCTGGAAATTATAGAAAAGGGGGGGGGGGTATTGTACATCTAGTAACAAATTTTTTACTAGCTTGATACTTTATGCACCATATATATTTAGCTATGGATTCTATCATTGTGAATAGTATTTCTGAATGTAAATTTGTGCATCAATTTGGATTTCAAAGCTGACAGTTAAACTATTTATTTTATTATTACAAAAAATTATCATGTTTATAGGATCACGGAGGTGCAGATGATTTATTAAACAGATTAAAAGACATTCCTATGACCCTCACTGTATTACAGGTATTGTTTATGTTACATTTTCATGATTATAGTTCTCGACTTCATCCTGAGAATATCCGTTTGCTTTCAATCAATATAAACATATAAAGTATAGCAGAACTTGTTAATTACGAACACGGATACTGCGAATTTACAGATATAGCAAAGTCATCTTGGATCCCCAGCTATATAGATTTAATGAATTTCTTATACGGTTATATTAAATTACTGATACAGCGAAGTAATTTCATAGGTCCCAGTGACTTTGTTATAACCGAGTTTTGCTGTATACATTGTTTTCAGTATAGAATGATTGTTTTAATTTATCCATACAGAAAACTAGAATTGGAATGACAGTTAACAACTTTAGAAAAGCGGCATCAAAGGATGAGATAGTGGTTCTTTCAAAGACTTTAATCAAGAGCTGGAAAAAACTTTTGTCCACAGGTAAGAGGCTAATTGTAATAACAATAGCACTCTAGTTATCTTCATGGGGTCTTTAAATGGTTAAAGTTATTTATTTTCAAAAAACAAAATTTACCAAAAAAAATTTTTTCAGATTCCACACCATCGAAACCTGATAAAAAGGAAAAAGAAAGGGAGAAATCTTCAGGATCACCTGACCAGTCTGACAATAATTCAGAAATGTCAGAGTCCATGGACAGTCAGAGCAGCCAGGGGAAGACACTGATGAGACAGGACTCCGAGGCTTCCTTAACTAACGATCCAGTCAGACTCAAGTGTAGGGAGCTTCTGGCTGCTGCACTCAAACTGGATGATGACAGTATGATTCATTTTTTAACGTTTTACAGTATTTTTATAGTAATTTGTTTTTCTTCCAAATATGTTTTCATGTACATAAAGTTAAAAAAATTAAGTACAATTATGTAAAATATATTTTTCTATTACATGTAATAATACCGGTACATGTAAAGATTCAATGTCTACTGGTGACTACATGCTCTTGTGATTTGATGTTTTCATGCCTTTCCAAGATTTTAGTTGCTAATCAAATTTAACTTTTTTGGACAATTTTCTTTACAGCTATCATTCCAAATGCACAGAGTGCAATAGATCTTGGAGGAAAAATTGAAGATGGTATCCTTGTCTTGTAGTGAAAATATATCAGTCTGATTCTGTTAACTTAGCACTAATATGTAAACATTGTAAAAAAAATGTATGAAAAAAGTTGCATGTTTTACATGCATTAAACATTGCTAAAGGAAAATCATAATCTCTTCATTTTCTATAGATTCCAGAAAAAAATATGTTTTTAAAAAAGTTGCTTAGGTTTTATAACTGTTTCTATAATATTTGTAATAACTACTAAGTAGGGCTGTCATGGTTAACCGAAAACTCGGTTAACCGCTCCGAAATGGCATTCGGTTCGGTTCGAGTCAGGTTTTTTTTTATCTTTTATATAATACTAATTTGCTTGCAACACGCGTTGTGATTGGTTGTTTATTTCAATTAAAGGTTCTTTAACCAATGAAAATACAGGTAACATCGAAGACATTTAAACATGGCATACACATGTGGAAGGAAAACCAAATCACAAGTAATTGTTTTGTCAACCACGTCCCCTACTTTCAAAAACGTGAAGTATTCCCACACTTGTGATTTGGTGATAACTCTAGTCAAAAACTATATTTATTTTATTTTATTTTAAACAAGAAGTTTATTACTTTGTTATTTTTTGTTACATTTAACAACTTGTTCTGTTGAATAAAATGGATAGAAATTTGTGTCAGCAAAATAGTACTTTCTACAATGTCCTTAATCCTTATTATCCTTTGATATATATAAAGATGTTTTATTTAAATTTCAAAATGTGAACCAAACCGAACCGAAAAATGTCTGAACCGTGGCAGCCCTACTACTAAGTAATGTTTAAAGATGATAGGTATTTTTTTAACATTAACTAAAATGCATTCTAGATTTTATAACTGTGGCTTAAACCATTGTATATCATAAAATTAATACCTGAGACACTCAGGTAATCAGTTGCAAATAAAGTTTGATTTCTTTTCAGCTTGTTCTCTAAAGTGGCTGAAAAACTTAAATGACATTGCAAATGTTTATATTTTAATCATAAAACTATGAAATTATTTATCCTTGACCTTTGTAGCTATATTTTTGGAATTTAAGAATACAGAACAGAAATACAAAGCTCGGATAAGAAGTCGTGTCGCCAACTTGAAAGACAAGAAAAATCCCAAACTAAAGGAAAGAGTTATAATGGGGTTGATACCTCCAGAGAGCATTGCAATAATGACAGCTGATGTAAGTGATTTTTGATTTTTTTTTTTTTTTTTTTTTTTTTGCATATAATTGGACAGTATACTTAAAGTTAGTTCAAATTAATTTTTTTGTAATTACTTTGATTATCACCAGGGTATATGAGAAGCAAATTCATGCAATAGCATGAGTATCATTCATCCTCTTGACTGTATTTATAACAGAAATGGACAATGGATAGAGGAAGATACTAATTCACTGTATATAGATATTTAGAAACATTCAAAGATTGTCAGAGGTCCAAATGTTTTAATTTTCTAAATATATCTTTATGTTGCACAAAAAAGAGTATTTTTCAGTATGTCAGCATTTACTGACAGCAAAAGGAGGCACCACAGGCCGGTAGATCACTTTAAAAAAAAAACTGAGGTGCTTCCCAATTTAAAAGTCGAATTTAACCATTCCAAATGCCTGTGGGAGACACCTGTGCATTTTTGGCCAAGGTCGAAAGGGGTCAAGACAAAGTGCACTGTAGGGTTTCATAATGAAGCTGGAATATATATTAGGCAATCCATAATCTCAATTCTACTTGAAGGAAATGGCAAGCGATGAAATGAAACAATTGAGAGCCAAATTCACCAAGGAGTCCATTGATGATCATCAGATGGCCAAACAAGAGGGTACAGTCACAGATCTGTTCAAGTGTGGAAAGTGTGGCAAGAAGAACTGTACATACAATCAGGTGAGGGGCACTGGAATCTGGTGTATGTTTTCCAATGAAACGCTAAGACCTAGCTCCAAGAGGAAAATTTAATCAACTCTTCTGTTATATCTTTCCCCAGACCCGTGATCACTGGCAAATCAAGTTTTCTGGTCTATCTCAAATATTTTTTTGCCCCCCTTCGAATAAGGGAGAGCATATTGCTTTGCTGGTTTTCGTTCATTTTCTTCGCAGAAGTTTCACATATTAAAATGAAATTTTGTATACAGATTTATCATAAGAATATCTAGATCAGGTTCTGTTTTGGATAGGATTAAGCCATTGTGAACAGAGTTATGCCCCTTGGACTTAGAAAATTCCAATTTTTTGCAGTTTCTGTTCATTTTCTTTGCAGAGATTGCACATACCAAAACGAAATTCAGTATACAGATTTGTCATAAAAATATCTAAGTCAAGTTCTGTTTTGGGTACAATCAAGCTATTTTTGACAGAGTTTGTCCCTTAGACTTAGAAAAATTTCAATTACAATTGTATTTGAGGAAGAGTGGGAATGGATGTTTTACAAAAATCTCTTGTTTAGTTAGACAAGGATGTGCTTTATGTCTAACATACTCAAAAACAGTGCCCTTGAGTTAAAGCAATCACTTAGAATTCTAATTCAAAATCAAAACTGATTAAAACTGAATATTCTGGGGCCTGTTTTATAGGATTGAATATTCCTGACCCATTTACTAATTAACCTCTTTGTACAGTTTCCTTATTCTTTGCAAAGAGTGTCCTTTAATTGGGTACCATTATCATATTTTGTCCAGTTCTGTTCTTTGTTATTTATAAAAACCTTCAGTCTGATCAGTGCCTGATTTTGCTTTTCAGCTACAAACGAGAAGCTCTGATGAACCTATGACGACGTTTGTTTTCTGTATGGAGTGTGGTAATCGATGGAAGGTATGTCACATCAATCTCATTGTAAACAGTAGAAATGACTTTGGTTTGAAAATAGACTAAGGACTAGTACAGTAAAACAGCTTATAATGAAGTGCCAGGGAGGGACAATTGTTATAAGCAAAATTTGTTATATCCCTTGATATTTTTAAGTCACAGTGAATGAAAATTACTTCGTTGTAATCATCAATTCGTTATAAGAGTGTTTGCTACCACCATGTTCTACTGTGTCTCAGTGAAGAGAGAGCTTCGATTTAATTGTAAACGCTTCAACACCAGAAAGTATGATATCATGAGAGAGTTAAAGTTGCTGTTTCCTTTTTTTTTCAGTTTTGTTAATAACATGAAGATGTGTACTCTCGTCATAACTGGAAGGACTGTTGGAACTGAAAATGAAGTTATGTATTAAAGACAGCCCAAAAAAAACAACTATGAGATTGTAATCTGTGATTGTTTTAAGTCACTATGATCCAGATTCCGAATGGTCCAACCTCCATTTTCATCTGTAAAATAAGCATACACATTCACCATTTTGTACAGATTTTCTATTCCCTCGGATTTCGTGTCATATCATATAACTATTTCTCATGTAGATTCTCGTTTTCTTTATACATATGCTTGCTGAAGTTCATGTCTCTGTGTGATAACTTGTCATTTTAACATTTTGGTTGCAAGAGTATTATATTTCATAAAAATTTAGAGTTTTGATGTGAACTGTACATTGTTGATTTTAACACTTATTTTCTTTTGGGAGATTATTTATTGTTGAAGTATTACGGTGTTTGGTTTTGAAGAAGCTAGAAAGAACCTATATATGTATAGTTGTCAACTTCTGATTTGGAACCAATTTCTCTTGTTCAAAAATGTTATCTGTAAAAGTCAATAATCATCAAAGCTTTCCATCAAGAATACAAGGTTGACACATTTTATTTATATTTGTAAGGAATCACCTCTGAAAGATACATTTAATACAAGTACATACTTGTATCATATAGGAAACTGGTACAGATTTTTCCAATTCTGTAAAAAATAATTGGTTTAAAGACATTTTTGACATTTGGGGGAGGGGGTGTGATTTTATTAAGCTGCACAGATTTTTACCCAGCATTTGTTTCATGTGGTAAAACATTTCACAAAATGCTGTGCTATTTATAGTTTACATATTCATACTACATAGTGTGAACAGAGATTTACAATGTTACTAAATGTCCTTTTGTTAAGATTTACCTTGTACAAACAGTGGAATGTACATTTAATTTATAATAATGTTACCAGATGACTTGTTATCAATAAAGAAGCGTCAATATGAATACAACCAGGAGTTAATGTTCTTTGTATGGTCTGCATATACATGTATGGCCTTGAAAAAAAGTGAAGTTTTGTATCCCTAATGAGTGAACTTCTGTATCTTGAACATCAATATCTGGAACACTTTAGTGCAGTGAAAGTCCCAACCACTTTTATTAATGCATTTCAGTCTTGAAATACACAAGTTATTTTCTTGCTCCCCTTGATTTTCCTAACTCCCATGCAGAGTTGACATTTGTTACTCTCTAAATGGTAGAGAGTGCCGATTTCCATGTGATAGAGTTTGATTGTCATGTATACAACAGATTTTTGAACTACCAATGAAACAGCCAAGAACAGTTTGAAGTTTATTACACTAAATTTGCTCCAACCATAAAATGTTTCTATTCTTTACAATGAATAAAACAGCTACTGAACTGAGCAAATATAATACATGTATAGTATAATGCACTGGCTTTTGCTAATAAAAAGATCAATGATAACTAGTCATGAATAGTTATAATAAGTATATACATGTAAAGTCGTCCGACCTTACTAACAAATCGCAGTAAAGTATTACAAAATACAGGAGCATTACAACTCATTCTTTTAAAATTTAAAAACAAACAATGGCAAAAAGTGATTGATTCATATTTATAAGTAAAGTTAAATATGAAGATGTAAAAGTCTCAGAAATTGCAGAACAACAATCAAAAAATAACATGAACAATAAACATAATAAGTGTAAAAGAAGTGTCCTTTTAAAAAAAAAAATCCCTGCTTGTAAGGGGAGATTACTGGCGCTGCCAGACTGTGACTTGAGCAGTTAGCTCCCCTTCTTTGGCTTTGTACTTCAGATCCTTGGTTTCTTTTAATACCAGTCTAAAAATTAATCAAACAGAATAAAAAACAATAAAATCTCATAATTATATAATGGCAAAATGGGACACTGGAAGATTTAGGACCCAGAATTTAGCAAAGAGGAAAAAATTCTGCATTTCTTTTTTGGAGGGGGGGGGTGTTACTGCTTTTATTATAAGATAAGCCTAAAATAACTCACAAACCTGATTTGAAAAACTACCTCAATCTTTGAACTTATAGATTTCAGTATAAAATTAAGAGTATGTACATGTTGTAATTCAATGTGAAAAAACTTACTTGTTCCCTAGAAACGGGGCGAGATTTTCCTGATTCCATTCGGCTTGCTTAGAGACAATCACGACAATCCCCAATTTCACAGTGATTTCCCATAATCTGGCCAGCCATGCTGTAATAAAAAAAGTTTACGTAAAAAAAACTTAGGGGGGTGTCAAAGTTTTTACTGTCATTTTCTGGGTGCCTTTCCTCATTTGAAAAGAATTGTGGAGGAAATGAATATACATGTACATGCAACAGATTTTTGGCACCCTAAAGGGGAGAGGGGTCATTACTTAGTAATAAAGAAATGAGCAAGGTATCTCCTCCTATCTAGAGAAATATTAAAAATGAGTGGAAACTGTTTACTGCATGTATACAGGGAAATTTTTGCCCTTTTTCCATATCCTCCTTTTAGGGAATTTAAAAGGGGGCGAATTCAAAGAATACAGTATACTTTCTTAAACAAAAACAACGAGAGGGCGAATTTCAAACGGAACAAAATTGTTTTCAAGTGTGAAAGGGCGAGAATAACCAAGGCAAAAATAACCCTGTATACAATATTACAAAATTTCACCAACTGTGTTTCTTTCATAATTTCCACATCCATGATCAGCAAAGTGAAAACATTTTATTGCTTTTTAAAGTACCATTTTTACAATTTTAAAACTTCAGGCATGAAAACTATTCTGATTTAAGATATACTAATGCATTTTTAGTTTTGTATTTCATTTTTTCTAATTACTATTTTATCTTTTTGACATCTCTTCCCCCTTGATTTCCCTGCTCTGAGAACAATGACGTCAAAAATTTTGATATTTCACTGATGTATTTGATAAAAAGATAATCCTTTCTTTATCTTGATTTTCAACCAGGATCACAAGTACTGAACATGAAAAAATCAACTGGATTTACTACTTCTTTACTTCCTTTTTCCTTTATTTCCCCCCTTCCTTTACTTTTTCTTCCTTTTTAAACATTTAAAATTCTTTTTCACAATCTTTTTTTTAACTGACATCTTAAGTTAAGAAGGGACATCAGATATGAAAGATTTAAGGGATTTACTATTTTCCCATTTTCTTCCATTATTTAATCCCAAAGAGAATCTTATTAATCTAATTTTTTGTTGTTGAAAATTTTTGTTTCTGATATATCCTTTCTCTATTCTGAGAACACATTGACGTCAGAAATTCAAGATAGAAGATAACTAAAAAGATATTAATTAATTTTTCTTCCTTTTAAAAATATTTCCTTTTAATTATACCCATCCCCCACTTGAAAAGCGGGAGAGTATATAGTAATCAGTATGTCCATCCGTCCGTCTAGCTGTACATCCGTCTGTTACGCTTTGGGGTACCCGTCTCTTATCCGCAAGTCCTCTTATACCACTGAGTGAAACTGAATGACACTTTCACAGAACCTTTATTACATATTGCCAATGTGCCCCTCCTATTTTACTTTTTAATCCGACATATATTTTGGGTTTCCCACAGCAAAACATGGACACTGCCATTATATTTATATAGGAAGCAGGGGGTATCATTTAGTGAGCTCATTGCTCACAGTACCTCTAGTTTAAGTTTAAAACTATCACTGACTAGGCCAAAAAATAATCCTTGTTGCATGACTCTGTTCTCACCTTTTGCATTCATAGTTCTGTCCAGAAATGTTACAATGGTCATATCATGATTGCAGATTTCATTGGGGATCCATGTCATCTAAAACAGAACATGTTAATAGTATATCAACATTAGTTAAAAGCTTAAGGATATCCCATCCTCAGCCAGGAAGGATATCTCTTATTTAAGAAGTCTCAAAATTAAGCTTGAAATTGAAAGTTTTTCATGCAACAATTTTCATTTTATTCTGACAGGAACTGCATTTGCTGTTGTTAATACACATGTAGTTTGATTCAACTGGAATTTTTCATTAATAATTGGGAATTTCTCTGACAAGAGTAGCATATTTTTCACACTTTGAAGGGATATCGACATACCTGTTTGAATACAGCCTGGTCAGGTTTATAAACTCCCGTCATGGCGGCCATCTTTTGCTCTCCATTGCTTGTTTTATAGGTGAGAGTCTTTCCATTCTGAAGTTTTTCTGCAGCATCAATAAACCTGGCTGCAAAGTCAACACCAAGTACCTACAATCACAACATTGACAATTTTAGTGAGGATTTTTTGAAATCTCAATCTGTTGTTACTTACAGAGCTGTGAACCTGCCTTTCAGTTTATCAATTAAAGATATAAGACTTGATAAGGCCATCTTTACAATATAATGTTTGGTCAACCAGGAGAGGACAACTAATATTTTTAGAGACGACTTAATTGCGAAATGTGATAATGGGAGAAAACAACAATTCTGTGAATAAATTGTATGCTAATATACCCGGTATGTCTTAATGTAGATATTAAAACTTTCATTTTTTTCCCAGCATAACGTCCCTAGTAAAAAACATCTCCAACTTTGAAATTCTCAATTATCCAACAAAATCAAACTCACATTTTGAAAGACAGTGGTAAGTTCTAGTGGCCCCCTGCCTGCCCCACTCCCTAGCCATAAAGCTGATTTGGGGTCACATTTGTATGACTTCTGTAGGGAGAGGCAATGGTGAGCTACGCAATGTGGAAAAGAATCGCGGAATCCGAACTCCATCTCCAGAATTCCATACAGAGAGTCCTCAGTATCGAAACCGTACTGGTAATTGGTCGTGGGCACCCATTTAAATTCCATCTCATCCTCATTGGGAACTTCCTTCTCTGCAAAAATAAAAAAAATTAAATGTTAAAAAGCAAATCATTCATTAAGTACAGTGCTTACGAAGTAACCTGCTATATACAGTAAATGTCTTTTTTATCCTGCAGTCATTGGTCTGTAGGCTATTTTACAAATTAAATGTATTTAATGATTTAAACAGAAATGAACGAGAAACTAATCAAACCTTCTACTCCAACCCCCAGAACAAAGACCTCATCCTTGATAAGTCTTGCTGGAACATCAACTTTGTCAGACTGTTGTAGAGATCTAGCCATGCGGAATCCAGCATGCTGAATGAAGTGTCGTCTGAAGGCGAATCTGGCAAACTTTGATGCTTCATCCCCAGTAGCTATCCAGGATCCACCCTTTGAAAGAAATTTGATATTCGCTTAGAATTCATTCAATTTTGTAAATAGAAGCCTATTATTTCTTTCAATCATATACTTGACATGAAACACTTACCAGGATGAGGTTGTGCCTGCCATCAAAGCATGGGGAGGAGAAATCATCATAGAACCAGTGGCTGTCGTAACCGTCCAGACCATTAAAGTGGTCCTCTGCCCACTCCCACACATTGCCAAATATGTCATGGAAACCAAGCTCATTGCCTGGGTACATGTTCACAGGCTGTAAAAAAAAAAAAGGGCCAAACAGGTTTGAAATTTTTATCCTTGTCCTTTGGAATTTTATGACTTTGATTGTTTTGACTGCGTATCAAGAGCACAGACAACATACTGTTGAGGAGCCATATTGTAAGTTGATGTTGGCCTTGGGTTTCTTCTGATAAATGATGTCTCCATCTGTTCCACCATTCTTCATCAACTGAAAAAGTTTGAACATCCATTAGTTACAAAGTTTTACTCCTTATCTGTCAGTTTTGAAACTCAATCAGAAGAATGTGCGATTAACAAATGACCTTCACCTTGTTTCCTTTCATCACATTTCGTTCGGCCTCTGTTGGAAGTCGGAATCCAAAACCCTTCCATGCACAGAAAGCTCTGGCCTGGTGGTAGTTCACATCCACTGGCCAATCAAGGGGCATAGGCAGCACGTCAAACATGGCTCGGTACCTGTTCAAAATACATTATGTCTATAGCTCAAGTTCAGTTCGAATAATTAATTATATCCCAATCCTTCATTCAGGTTTACAATGGTTTATATAAATATGGTACATGTAGACCTTAAGCTTACATGTAATTTTTCTTTTCTCCTCCATTGATGATCTCCCTGGAGTGACCGTTGGTCAGTGATCCATTCATTACACCGTTACTGACAGTGTTGGGGAGATGACAGTGGGAGTACTGAGATAAATCAGCTCCACAACCTCCCTTACATCCTGTAAGACACAGCATTAAGTTCTATTTATCAATTTTTCTCTTGTAATCACAATGCCACTTTTATGTGTTTTAAAAAATGCTCCCTTCCTCCCAGATAATTGAGATACAAGTTGTACCTTAAAATAAAATGTGTGTTTTCTCTAAATAAATAACATTTTGGTGTACATATAGAATGGGCCCCACATATATCTTCTGAATTTAAAAAAAAATCTCCCTATTAAACCAAGCTGGGAAGGCCTGCACCATTGCCTAGTGGCCCCTCACCCTCACCGTGATTGCACACCCAGAAGACGGGGTGCTTGGATTGTCTGTACTCCTTCCACTTCCACCCCTCCTCTGTCCAGAACTTCTCATCCTCGTACCCCCCACTCTCCACAAACTCCAGGAACTCCCCATTGGTGATCATAAACTTGGAGGCCTCAAAGGCAGGAACTCTAAAAATTTAAATTTCAATATTCCAAATGGAAAGTTCCAAGTCTGACTCAGATCTTTTTCTCTGCATACAAAGATCTCTTATATCTTTTTTAATATATCCATATAAAAAATCTTAATTAAACATCCATACTGAAAAGTTTTAAGAGATTTTCACCTGGTGGAAAATTCTCCATATTCATTGTCCCATCCATAGGATGGGAACTCTTTGGGCTTCCCAAACTTGATGTCTTGAGCCTCGACAGAAATCAGGGGATTCTCTTCGACTCTTCCTCCTGCATTTATCAATCAGGTCATTTTTCCAACATACATATACTCTTTACTCTTGATGCCTTAATATTAAAACTTAAATCATCTTACCACATTTGTATGGGGCATACACCCATCCCTTTGGTTTGGTGACCAATTCCACCGGCAGCTGACGAATCAGCACTGAGGAGGTCTCCAGATGGATTCTCTCATGCTCAATTCCCATCAGGATTGCCCACTACAGAGAGAAATGCTACCATGTCAAAATACATTTCACATTCACAAAAAGTATTCTATTTGTTGCTGACTAATGTGTACTAGAGCAAATCATTGCTCTCCCTGAAAAAAAATGATATGTAATTGAAGAGGCTGAAAATGTGACTGGACCATAATGGGATTTGAACCAGGGTCCCCTGAAACTCCCGTCAGGTGCTCTATCAACTGAGCTATCTGGCCACCAGTGATCAAGCCTGTCTGACCACCACAGTTATATGAAGTATACTTCAGCTTTTGTTAGTTGGAAAAAAATTACCAGGGTATCAAGAACATTCTACAATATTCTACAATTTTTTTTTATTTACCCATGGTGACTCCATGGTAACAGGAAGTTCTAGCGGTGTGTCGTGTATCGCCTTCAGGACCACATTTCGTACGTTTCTTCTGTACTCCACCACCGAGTCAACAGATGGCCACTTGTAGCTGCCACCCATACGGTAATTTTCCTGATGAAAATGCAACATTTTAAAATAACTGATTTTCTGTTGAGTTTTTAAAGAAGAAAATTCTAATTGTGGCTTCAATAAATGTAGATCTTACTGTGTCATCCCAAGACATTTCATCAACACCAGTCTCAAACATTGTCTCAAACTCCAAGTTCACTCGCTCCTGAAAATTAAATGAGAAATCTTTTGCAATATACTGGTAATATGCAAATCAAACGTGATAGGACTCATCTGCACCCTGTATATACTGTACTAGACATTTTTGATATAAGATCAATTACATTGGCCCCAACTGCAATCTGATCCTGGATGCAGGGAATTTCTCAATTAAATATGAAGAATCCATTGTTCAACATCAAAATGAACCAAATTTTCTGCTTAATGTTCAGAGATAACTCCTATTCTATTGCTTAAAACTTGGAATAGTGGACAAGGTTTTCAAAATTATGGTAAATAACTAATGGCTTATCTCTATGTAACTATATATGGGTCCTAATAACATCCTTTTTAAATACAGAGTTGACATCAGCAAATATCTGAGGAAGTGACTGATAAAACAGTGATATAACACATTTTCCTGGTCAATGTTACAATTTGCTCTGAGATGTTTAGTATATGAAATACACTTCTATATTATAGATTTTGTGTATGTGTAATGTTATTAAGCTAAGGAAGAAAAAATCAGCTATGTGTCATTCTGACTATCACTGCTCTTTTTTTTTTTTCCTTGATTATACTTTAATTTTAATATACAGTAAAAATCGGTTATAATGAAGTCACTTGGACCTATGAAATTACTTCGCTATATCCGTAATTCGTAAAATCCGTATAAGGGTTCGTTAAATTTAATATAATTGGGGATCCAAGATGAATTCGCTATATCCATGAATTTGCAATATCCGTGTTCGTACTTAACGAGTTTTACTGTATTGATTAAAATCTTTTAATCTTTGTACGTACTGTAATGAGGCCTGCTAACATCAGTTTGTTGACGTATACCACGGCAGTGTGGCAGAAGTAGAAAATAAGTGGCAGACGCAACCTGTCTGGGCATTTGTAAAACACAGAATCATCTAAAACCAAAAAATAATACCGGTAATAAAAAACACCATATTTGGAAAAATACTTTATATCCCTGAAAATGAAATAAAAGTTTCAATGATAAGCTTCTGTAAAGTTTGAATCCCTTGGAGAATTAAAAATTCAAGCACAAAATTGCACACATTCTTCATATATTTTTCTTTCAATGTTACTCTCTTATAATGATCATAATTAAGTGATGACAACAGCCCCCCCCCCCCCCCCACACACACACTTAACCTTTCATTATCTTGAATCAAGGTCACAACACATACTGAGAAGTCAAAAGCATTTTTCTTCTCAAGTGAGATATTCTAATGTTTCTCAGTATCCAAGTTACATAGCAGATGCAATTGCATAGACAGTCAGACAGACAGACAAACAGACACGGTGGTTCCTGTATACCCCCAGCTTTAGATTGGATGCAATTGCACAAACAGACAGACAAGGCTATACCTGTATACCTGCAAGCTAATAATTTGTGAAATACTTAACCTATCATTAGACAATTTAATTGCTAGTGTTATATTTTGTTATTTCTCTATGCACAGAGTAATGCAGGGTCAGAAAATGGGGACTGCACACTTAAAAGATCACAGTGCTCTGTCCTTTTTGTTTAGCATTTAAACGTGTCTGGAATTCAATACCTTTGAGTGCAGTGAACAAGCTCTCATTGAGGTCATAACTGTTCTCAAAATATTCACACAGTTCTCTGAAAATAACAAAAGCAAAATATTGATAGTATCTGCGACAGTTTGATACACATATTGTCATGATTAACTGACACGGTTTTTTTTATGTTAATGAGAAGTTACGAAAAGAGTCATTTGGGAACAGTTACATAAAATAAAAAAATCTGCAGAAAAAAGGTTACGTAAACAAAAATTCCTCAGTATCATCGTTTCAAAGGCACCTAGATAATAATCTTTTAAACATGAATGACTTTGAATAATTTTGTGATCAATCCACTTTTATGAATTTTTTGAAAATAAATATGCATATTTAAATCATTTTCAGTCTCAACTCATTGATGGTTTCATTTCATGCTACAATTTTAAAATAACATCTCATCTACCAGTATTCCATTTTGAATATCACTTCAAATAAATGTGAATGCTGAATTAGAAGGTTCTTATTAAATAATAAAAGGCCTAGAAATCTTAATTGCCTAATTGTACCAACATTAAACGACATTTCTTCTAAAGTTCTGAAACAAACTTGTGTTTTATATGTGAATCTGGAATCCGAATCTAATCATGTCCAGATGATTAATTAGTAAAGGAAAAGTTTCAATACCTCCACGTAGACATTATAATACCTTTTTGTACAATTGGACAAGTCTGGTGGTTTTAATGATTTAAAGGTAAAGTTCCCAGTGAGAATTTTCGACTGCATTCTCTGATGGACAAAGTTCCTTTGTTGTCACCAGAAAAAAGCTATGGATTATCAACTCTGACTGGTCAGGATGTTTATATCTGTTGCCTTGGTAACTGAAGAGGACAGCTGGACACAGCGGAATGAACTTCCTACAATGGGTATGCATATCATATTAAATAAGACCTTGAGAATTATCTTGGATTTACTGTTTACTTAAGTTACATATTATTAATTAAAAAAATGGTAATAATAATACCTTTAGTAAAAATGAGCACAAACTTTATAAAAGTGTGTTACATACTTTGCTCCAGATAATATTTAAAACAAGTCTTTCTTTTTCTTTTTGATTACTGTTATAAATATATATATATTGAGAAGCTATATATCTTAATTTGTTCCAAAAAAAAATAAACTATCAAATTAATCGTCAGAAACTTTAAGAATAGGTTAATGGACTTAACCCAGATAGCTGAATTAGGAATTAGTGAATAAGATTTTGCAATTATCAGAAAATCCATAGATTATCCATAACTGTTGCGCAACATGGCATGCAAATAATTCAGAGCATACTATTTGTACAGTAAAATCTTTCCAAATCTTAGCCGTTTATTAAATGACAATATAATCATACCTGTTATTGTGACCGCAACCTACTCGAGTATGGTTTGCTTCACTGTAAACGGCAAGTTATATTAACTCACGTGTAGTTCAACTCACGTGTCAGGGCTTCTTGATTCGATTGGTCGCACCTCCGAGTAGAGTTTAATACCATTGGTCTGACGATTTCACACCCCTGATCTCTTTGCATATGTAGGTCAAGCTGACCATGAACAAGGCAAAACACAAACAAACCAGCAAAGAGTTGGGATTAACGATGTATCTTATAAAAAAAAATGATACAGCCCTACTAGAATATCCAAAACACTTGCCTCCCGGAAAAGTTTATTGTTAATAGTTATAGATCTATATAGTGGTGAATTTTGATTTGAACATATTTTTATTGTTTAACGCAAAAGGATCTGAAAGAAGTTCTTACAACTTATAAGTTCTTTTGGTGTTAGGAAAGTTGATACAGTTAGTACAATTGTCATAATAATAACACAGTGAAGTAAATATTGACAAGTAACATGATTAAATTTAAATGTTAATTAAATTTTCTATGTGGTGCATACCCTCCCCCTCAAATTTGACCAGTATAAAATCTGTTCAATAATAAGCACAGAACCCTAGATTCCCACTTCGAAATAGTGTTACATTTATTTCTTGACAGCATTAATCGTGTGTGAACTTTGCAGGTGGACATCAAAGCACTGAAAGTACTGAAAAGCAGTATCTGGGATTTATCGCAAAACTTGTACGAAATGTTGAGTTTTAGTATTTTCAATAATACCACACAAATACAATTAAGTAGCATAAATACTGAGCTTTGCTGCATTTTACTAATTAATGAAAGAGCTATTAACATAAAGATATATATATTTTTAAATATTGCAGTCATAAATGCATATGTTAAAAAAACTTGTATTTCCCTTGAAAAACAAAAATATCAAATTTTGGAATTCACTGCAGGTGAGTTCCAATGACTTTATTTGCAGATCTCTATGGCTCTGACATAAAACCATTTTGATGTTGATGCCCCGTATGGGAGCCCATAAGAAAAGTAAAATTTTCTCAAATGCAGGTTAAACTCCAAGGTTTTCAGACACCAACATTTTTATTTTTTTCAAAGAAAGAACTTGTTTTAATTTTATGAATGTATATGTACTTGTAAATTTTGAAAGCCCAAGAACCAACCGATCAAAATTTATGGCCTGGTTTGTTAAAAAATTGGGTCAAACTCCAAAGGTCAAAATCAACAATACCCATGGAAAATTCTATTTAAAGGAAATACTACTTTACATATATTTGTGAAGCATGAAAGCGATAGCACCAACTGTACGAAAGTTATGATTAGGGTTAAATTTGATTTTTTTTTTTATTTTGTAAAGGTTAGCCAAATTTCAAGGTCAGAAGGGGTATTAAATACATATGGGAAATATTAAAGTCACAGTTCCAATTAATCTAAAGTTATGGTCAATATTCAATATTTAGGTTTTGCGGATAAACAGACGAACAGACAGACATAAAAGCGGACAGATAGACGGACGGACAAGACAAAAACTATTCGCTCTCAAATCCCCCATTATCTTTATAAGTTAAGAAGACACGATGACGAATCTATGTTACAATTTTTGCTAACTTTGATAAGTTGTTTAGTGGGTTACGATTGTGACAGATAAGTGTAATGTTATTATAATACGAATGTGTAAATGTACGAACCGAATGATGTACAAGTTACTTTTATGTGTGTCGTTGAATAAACGTTTTCCTGTTTTGTACACACGTGTTGTCAGTTGTGAATCCGCATATCCAGCCAGGGAACCCACATTATAAGACTAATACAAAACAATACATGGTGTCAGAAGTGGCGGATAGTTCCACCTTCACAAGTAAGACACGGCTATCATGGAATTATGCGGCATTCCCCCACCGACCATGGACTGGTCTAGTTCGAATTTGCCCGAAGCCTGGAAAAAGTTTGAACAACATGTGAAGCTGATTTTCGCAGGCCCATTGAAAGAAAAGAATGAAGAAGAACAAGTCTCATACCTTTTATTGTGGATTGGCGAGAAAGGTCGTGATATTTACAACACTTTCCCAGCATTTTCGAACGACGACATGAAGAAACTACAACCACACTATGATAGATTCCTCAGGTACGTTCAACCCAAGTTAAACCCAATCTTCGCCAGATACAAGTTTAACAATGAAGTACAGGGAACAAACACGTTTGATCAGTTTGTGACTAAACTAAAACTATTAGCAAGGGACTGCAACTTTAGTGACGCAGAGGAAATGATAAGAGATAGAATCGTGTTTGGGATACAATCAGAAAAAATTCGGGAAAAACTTATTAACGTTGGCGAGGCACTCACCCTAGATAAGGCTGTACAGATAGCTCAGGCATACGAGTACTCTCAGGAACAGCTCAAACTCATGGGACAGCAATCGGTACACATACAAGCATTGTCCAAGTCTACACCCCATACACACTCACCTGCAGAGAGGAGCGGTAGGAGACCACCCCACCAGACGAAGACGCGATCCACTCAGCCAAAGACTCCGACAAAGTTTCCGTCTACCCCGAAGACGAAGCCATGCGGAAAGTGCGGAAAGCGACATGGAACTCAGGATACTTGTCCGGCACAAGGCCAGAGGTGCAACAATTGCCACAAGTGGAACCACTTCGCCAGTGTGTGTCGTTCGCGATCCGTAAATGACATTAACCATGTGAACTCGAGTGACTGTCTGCAGAAGCCCAGTGAAATGAACAATGTTAATCGTGAAAGTGACAATACTTATACACAGAGATCTGTTGACATTAATCATGATACATGTAATGTGATTGGCAATTTTGTTCATGAGTCAGATTCAGATTTTAACATTGACAATGTTGATAGCAATGTTGAGCATGATCAAGCATTTATTAACATTAAGCTAGGCCCAAACCACAAAGAGGTTAGGTTCAAAGTAGATACAGGGTCTCAAGTCAATATTCTGCCCGAATCTTTGTACATTGATTTAGCCCCCTATCACACATTAGGCAAATCTAAGATTAAGCTTTTTGCTTATAATGACCACTCTGTACACCCCATAGGCTATTCTGTTATTCAAAGCAACCTTAAGGGTAAGGACTATAGCATTGAGTATCAGGTCGTACAGACACATTCGCATCCAATTATAGGTTTACGAGCATGCTTAGATTTAGGCATAGTTCACCTCACTTACTCTATTGATAAGGTTATGCCCTTCAGTAAGAGTCATGTGCTTAGTCAGTACTCAGATGTATTTCATGGCATTGGTCTGTTTGCAGGAGAATGTACTTTTCAGGTTGATCCCAATGTTAGACCGGTTGTCAACCCCCCGCGCAAGGTGCCTGTAGCCCTACGCGACAAGCTAAAAGTAGAGTTAGACAGAATGGAGTCGGCGCAAATCATCACCAAGGTAACAGAACCAACAGAATGGGTGAACTCATTAGTCGTTACTACAAAGCCAGCATCAGGAAAGCTAAGAGTATGTTTGGATCCCTTGGAACTCAACAAAGCCATTATGAGACCACATTACCCTATGAGGACCTTGGATGATATCCTTCCTCAAGTCTCAGGTGCCAAGTACTTTTCCAAGTTAGATGCCAGCTCTGGTTACTGGACTGTTCGACTTTCACGTGAATCATCACTGCTCACTACATTCAATACTCCATTCGGGAGATATCGCTACCTGCGTTTACCATTTGGCTTGAAGAATTCACAAGACATCTTCCAGCAGAAGATAGACCAGTGCTTCGAAGGAATGTCCGGAGTTGCTGCCATTGTTGATGACATATTGGTTTACGGCAGGACCCCGCAGGAGCACAATGACAACCTCATCAAGGTGTTAGATAAATGCAGGAGTGTGGGCATCAAGATGAACAAGGAGAAGTTACAAGTGGGAGTTCAGGAAGTTGAATATTTTGGCCACATCCTCTCAGCAGATGGATTGAAGCCAGATCCCTCTAAGGTAGCTGCTATCAAGGATATGGAGCCTCCTTCCAATAAGTCAGAGCTTCAGACTATCATGGGTATGATCACTTACCTCTCAAAGTTTGCACCAAATCTTGCTAACATCACCAGCCCGTTACGTCAGCTGCTGCTGAAAGACTCGGAATTTATATGGGATACACCACAGGCCCAGGCATTCCAGAAGGTCAAGGACCTTATAACCAGAACACCTGGACCTCTGCTTACATACTTTGACCCAGGAAAAGCAGTAGTCTTGGAGACTGACGCATCTCAGTTTGGGCTCGGAGCAACACTTTTGCAGGATGGCAAACCAGTTGCATTTGCTTCAAAGTCACTAACCCAAGCGGAAATCAAGTACGCCCAGATAGAGAAGGAGATGTTGTCTATCCTCTTCGGCTGCAAGAAATTTCACCAGTACCTATATGGTAGGGAAGTCCAGGTCCATACAGACCACAAACCCCTAGTTGCCATTCACGCAAAGCCGCTCGCACAGGCTCCAGCGAGGCTACAAAGGATGCTTTTGCAACTGCAGGCTTATGATCTGAAGTTGACGCACATCCCAGGCAAGGACATACCTATTGCTGATACACTTTCACGCAAGTTTTTGCCAGATACTTACCCACAGCTAACAGCAGGCATGGACTTACATGTGCACACAGCTACGTCCAGCACAAGGATGAGCGATAGAAGATTAGAGGAAGTCAAATTAGCAACTCAAGCTGACCTACAGATGAAAATACTTAAGAACATTATACATGATGGTTGGACTGAAAGACGCAAGAAATTTCTATCCCTAGCACTAGAATATTTGAACCACAGGGATGAGTTGACAGAGAGAAATGGCATTATATTTAAGGGTCACAAGATAATCATACCAAGAGACTTAAGACGCCAGATGATGGAAGCTGTACATATAGGTCACATGGGTGTGGAAAAATGCTTAAGGAGAGCTAGAGACATTATATTTTGGCCCAGGATGTCAGCAGACATCACAAACATGGTTCTGGAATGTGGAGTTTGCTTAGAGAAAAGAAACTCGAACACCAAGGAGCCACTGATCAGTCATGATATTCCAGACTACCCATGGGAGACCATAGCTACAGATTTGTTCACATGGAACAACCAGGAGTACCTGTTAGTAGTTGATTACTACAGTAGATACTTTGAAGTAGAGAAACTACACAAGACAACCAGTCAAGCTGTTATAGAGAAGATGAAGAAGATTTTTAGTAGGCTTGGTATTCCACGGAAAGTCGTATCGGATAATGGTCCACAATACGCAAGCCAAGATTTCTCCACTTTTGCTCAGGATTATGACTTTAACCATGTCACTTCCAGTCCAAAGTATCCACAGTCCAATGGACTAGCGGAAAAGACAGTACAGATTGCCAAAAGAATTTTGGACAAGAGCAAGGCAGATGGGAAAGATTATAACCTAGGACTACTAGAGTACAGGACAACACCTTTGAGCTTAGGCTACTCGCCCGCCCAACTATTGATGAGTCGCAAGTTGAGGTCCATACTTCCAGTAGTTCCAGATGAGCTGAAACCAAAGGTGCCAGTCAGAGTTAAGGAATTGATGGTAGCAGAGAGAGAGAAACAGAAAGGATACTATGATCGCAGTGCTAAGCCTTTACCACCGCTTTCAGTAGGAGACAGTATAAGGTACCAAGAAGGGAAACTATGGAAACAAGGAATAGTCACCAAAGAAGAAGGAGACAGATCGTACACAGTTAAAAGCACTGAGGGAGCAGTATACCGGAGAAACAGACGACACCTGATCAAGTCAAAAGAAAAGTTCGAGCCTGATGTATCAGATTCCAATATCGTCAATTTCGCAGAACCTTCTGCCTCACCTCCCATTCCAACTACAGCAAATAGTCTTCCGAATCCTGTTGAACCAATCTCCGAACCAGCTACTGAGGCTAAGCATGACTCCCCTGCTACATGTAATCCCACTCGTTATATTTCTCGTTATGGTAGGATTGTTAAGCCCAAAGTAATTGTGTCTATGTAGATGTTTAAGTAGGAGAATGGTCTTGTTAGGTCAAACATGTGTTTCAGATTTTGGTTTTTATTTTTTTGCATACATGTTATTCACTCAAAAGAAGGGAGATGTAATGTTATTATAATACGAATGTGTAAATGTACGAACCGAATGATGTACAAGTTACTTTTATGTGTGTCGTTGAATAAACGTTTTCCTGTTTTGTACACACGTGTTGTCAGTTGTGAATCCGCATATCCAGCCAGGGAACCCACATTATAAGACTAATACAAAACAATACAATAAGCTTTAGAAATTACAGGAAATGTTGAAAAGTCATTGTATAAAGTTAAAAGTAAGAGGTATGTTAATTATGGTCTAAGGAGCGATTGAATTCATATTGTAGTAAAAGGAAACTGATGGGTCCCATGTTATTTGGTAAGAAGAGACACATACATAAAGAACGGCGGCTTGTTCACTGAAAGAAAATTAACTAGTTAAAGTCACTAAGGAGACTAGTAAATTTACTGTCTATACAAGCACTACCTCGAACATAGTTTTACTAGGTATTGGATAAATTTACAAGATAACATTAGTAAATCTAGAATTTATAAATAACTTTCACTAGGTTATCTGATATCTTTACGACCTCTGGTCCACGAGACAACTTCTAATCTCTATCTTAGCTTGTAAACAGAATTATTACTAATTGCGACGAACGCTTTGCGATGCACACTAGTTAAATCAACTAGTGTAATTCCCAGTTAACCTTGGACTTTCAGTAAGGCGTGGCATTCTCGACGTTACATAATTAGCGTCTGAAATTTACTTGAAATATATATGGGATAGAAATTCAGGCGAATCTCAGCGAGTGCAGCAATGATCCAATGGCGTTTCGTACGACAAAGAGGTGGGACTTAAGTTATCTCATCGTTGTCAACAACAATTTAAAGATCTTGATGTTATTAATTTCTTAACTAATGAGAATCTATTCGCCATTTGACAGACGCTATAATTACGTAACGCCTTACTGAAAGTCCAAGGTTAAATGAGAATTTTACTAAGTTTTTCTTTCAGTGTCTGCGAGAAGTGGCCCCACGGACGCATTGATTTAATCCATCATCAGAAATAGGGGAATCGCAGTTTTGGACAAAATTTTGTTTTATTTTGCATGTCAAAAAATTATTTCCAGTTCAGACTTTTTAGTTAGCGTGTATCTAAGAAATTTTTTTAGATCCAATCAAACCGGTGATCAATGCTTCTTATTTTCGAATTGTCTGTCGGTAACTACCTCTTTATATTTCTATGCTGATTCAGATTTCATATGAAAACTGATAACATATAGCAATTAATAAATTCTAAGCTAGACTGATAATGTACCCAGTATCCTCTGCACAGATCATCATTTCAGACGATGTACGTTAATAAATGAAAGAAATCACATAAAGGAATGACTGTACTTAATTAAAGTCATTCAAATTACACTGTAATTTGTAATTAATCTTTAAAAATGACATTTTTCTTTGAACAGATTTTGACATATCTTGACTTAAATATGTTGTAAGACTAAGATCATTCACACATAAATATTATTTTTAAAAAAAAAAAAAAACGTGTTTGGAAAATTCTTTATTGAAACTACCAATTTCGGGACTCGTTTGATTAACATGCATCCTTGCACTTCTGCCACGGGGGAAACTTTGTCCTAACATTAAAGAAAAATGGAAAAGTTTCAGAGGTCCATTTGGCACCTATAACAAATTTCTTTGAAGGCAGTATGAATATTTGAATGTAACAGAAGCCCCCTCCCCCTTTTAAAAAATCTAACCCGCCATTATGTGCAGTACTCGGGGACTTACAACATCGGAACGATGACCGATGATGCCGAGCGGTGTTTTTTTTTATCCTTTCAAAGAAACGATAAAACATATTCATTTACAAATTCGAGACAGAATATCTACACATCACTATAGTGTCCTCTACAATAATTTAAATTCTTCAACAATTATTGTCATATATACTTTTACTTTAAAATTTGAAATTTTTGTAGAGAACACCAGTTTTCCAGGTCCATAGGGCACATATTTTACTAATGAAGTCTTTACTATGAAGCTTACTCCGTAAACATATATTTTATATAAAACGTTGCACCACAGAGTGAATTTAGTACTGTACAAAGAAAAGGAAAGAGTAAAAATACAAATTAGTAGAAGTAAATTTAATAAAAAGACATCAGTATTGTAAAAAGTTAACAATACTTCTAAGGAGGCATTGGATTACATTTAACATAGATTAGCATTCTGTATACAATTAACAATACTTCTAATAACGCAGAACCACAACGAACTTCAATGAACTGTTAGTATAACAAAAGTTCGTGTACTTTAAAACATTAACCATAGATGCAACCACTGCGGGTCTCCTTTTTCAACAGGCTGATTTTTGATCCTGTTCTTTTCAAACGCTTGGAAACTGGTCTGACATTCTCTTTCTGTGCGATCTTTAGGCATCGCTGCAGGATCTTGTAGTTCATATGAAAAAGGAACATATACAGTGCCAGAAAAGCGAGCCAGAAGGACATCGGCGATAGGGTTATGGCGACATCTTTGAACAGCCGACATATGATAGCCTTCACTTGGACATTGGTAAGTTGCCATAGGGCTCCAAGCTTGAGCCATTTGCTGATCTGCATGAACCGCATTGATGTAGGCTTTGTTTATGGCGACTCCATTCTTAAAGGCATTGTGACGTCATTGCTCATTGTTACGACACATGTCCTTTGTTACGTCACGTTTCATAGAAGTAAAAAAAAAAGTTTGCAACGATAATTTTGAATTTCGATTATTAATTAGGGATGACAAAGAGAATGTGATGCAAATTTTCAAGCATTCAAGAACAAGACTCTCAAAGATTAATTAGAGGAAGAATTCTATTTATACCACGTGTAATCTTTCTCTAGAGATATTTCGTTAATTTTATTCGGAATGGACATATAGAACAAGCAATAACTTAAAAACAACGGGAATCTTTTATCTGCTTGAAGCGCAGGCTCTTGTTTCGGTAATGAATTTTTAACCCATAGTATAATAATAAAACATATCATACAATGGGTTAAAAATATATTACCGAAACAAGTACATGTGGCTTGAAGACCGAAAATATAAAGAGTAAAACATCTTGTCAGTATAAAAGATATTGATATATAAACGACCTATCTAAATTCTTATTAAATAAATAGTCTGATATAACCCGATTGAGAGTGCCTAGTGAATTTAACTAGTGTGTTTCGTAAAGCGTTGGTCGTGATTAGTAAACTTTCATTTTACTGGTTAAGATAGTGAGTTGTGGAGCGGGGGTCGTATAGAAACTTAGATACCTAGTGAAAGTTACTCATCAATTCTAAAATTTACTTATCGTATCTAGTAAATATACCAATATCTGGTAAAACTACTATTAAGGTAGTGATTGTATGGACAGTGAATCTACTAGTTTACTTCGTGACATTAACTAGTTATTTTTTTACAGTGTGGCTCAAAAATGTTTTCACTTATTGCCGCTCATGTGTGTATTGAATTTACTCGGCTTTGCTAAATTCTGAAGCCATTACTCAATAAGTCGGTTATCAAGATCACACATTTTGTTCTCTTTTTATACTCCTCTAGATCTTGGGTTTAAATTTGTATTTTGAGACTTAGATACCATCTTTGACTACCTGGTTCCGAAGACTTTCATTATTTGGTAGTGTAACCGTCAAGATGTTGCCCCTACGAACCACAGGTACTTGTGGACATGGCCCCCCCACCCATATTCAACCCTGGGGCTTATTTGACATTTTTTCACAAATTATATATTATATTTATAATACTCATTCATAATGTGTGTTATAGGGAAAATCGTTAAAACCCAAAATAATCGTTGGGGTATTTTTTGCCGGGCGTTGAATTTGGGAGGGGGATGGTCCTGTCCATGTTACCAACTCATTTTTCCGAGAGAAGGACAGGAGAAGGCATGTATTTTTTTTTTACAAGTTTAAAAATGTGGACAAAGATAAACTAGGCCTACACACTTCATATTGACGTTTTTGATAAGTGACTGATAATAAGAACATTATGCTGTAATAATGCACTCAATTCCAAGAACTGTTTGCACACATATTCAAGGAAGGGGTCTTGATATCACCATGAGTCCAATAACTGAAAATCATTACTTATATTTCATTGAACTTAGTGTAATATAATTACGTGTACATGTATATGCGAAATGATAAAAGTTATATGCTCGATATGCCAAAAAAGATTTGTATTTTCGCCACTCCAAAAAATCTCTGGTAATTTTCCCCTCTGCAGCCAGAATATGTTACTGATTGATTTCTTCTATTTTGAATTTTCTTTTACATGGTATATTGTGTCCATATGTCATTATCAGATTACAGAAACTTTTCAAATCGACAATATTTTGACCTACTTATATGGCCAAACAATCCAACTTAGAAAAAAAAAAACTTCCAAAAAAAAAAGACCCCCCCAAACAAAACAAAAACCCAAACTTGCCCAAATCGTTATATCAGGGGGTGGGGGGTGTTAGTGTTGACTTTTCACTTATTATGTTTCATATACGTATATTACTTTTCATACTTTTACACAGGTCCATGTTTTCGACGGGGGTCGGCGTTTTCTAGAAGGGGGGTCTAAATAATTTAAAGTATTTGAAGTATGAGCTGCATATTTAAAAAAAATATTTTGCTGTTACATTGTGTTATTATGATAAATTTATATGTTACTTACACCTTTATGATCAAATTAGACTAAAATAAAGAGAAGAAAAACTTCTTTATATATACAATCCAATATACAGTTTCATATAAGAATTTCATTATTGTACAGGATGACAATAATGTATTTTTGATTCAATCGAAGCTTATAAATAGTTCTTCCATTGCAAATATGAACAACAGAAGTTATTAACGTTATTTTTTTCTGTCAATGAAAGATAGTTATATCTACAATGTTGCAATTTATAATATTGACATCAAAGTTGCAGCTCATATTGCTTTAATATTTGACATGAGTGTTCATTATGACAAACCTTTCCATTGGAACAGAAATGTTTGTTTATTTGTGTAACATGTGAAAAACCAATGTTTATCAATTCTAAATATGAACTTCTTTTTAGGTCTGTATTTTATGATCAAAAGTCGTAATTTTTTAAACTACGTCTATAAGAGAAATTTAGTTTATATAAAAGTGTAACACTTTTCGGATGCAAAGTATATTTTAGCAATACTTTAAACCAATACCAAAGTTATCTCATTTTAATTTTAACAAGTTTCAAGTTATGTGGCAAAATAATGAATTGTGTTAATTTACAAAAGATTCAAAATCTTTACGAAACGTTCATTATCAAAATTTTCCTTAATTGCGTAGCTTTGCATTCACAAAAACAAAAAAAATTAACCCTTAAAAACTGGCTATATTTGTAAAGATTCTCTGTTATATTTGTATACCCCACTGGCGTCGGAAGCAAATTGAAAGTGGGGGGAGGGGGGGGGGGGCTAAGTAAAAAAAAATAAATAAACCTTCAAAAAACCTGACAAGCAAAAAAAAAAAAAAACGCCATTTCCCAAACACGAATATCCTATTTCGTGGGGGAATTTTTTTTCCAAACACCACCACCACTTTCCCCTGTTTTAACCTATACTGCGACGTGTCTGTGGAAAGTGGGGGGGAGGGGGGCTAAACCTACGAAGCAATGTTCAATGTCTGTACTAAGTATATATTTGGAAAAAAAGGGGGGGGGGGCTAAGCCCCCCTAGCCCCCTGGTTCCGACGCCTATGTACCCCTTTTTTCTCTGAGAATAAATGAAAATATCAATGACAAATATTATAAATTTATTACTGGCAAAACAAGATATACAAAAAGCAACACATTTCAAAACAATATATAATAATTTTTTTAAATAGAACACAGCCATTAAAATGTACACATTTTAATGTTGGTAAATTAGATAAAAAAAAAAATACAATAACTGCCAATGTATATTTTCAACACACTTCAAGATATACATTTAGTCTACAAATTATATAAGCATGTTTAATATCAATTTGATATTTAAAATCAAAAAGGTATAAACTAACATAGTGCAAGAAAAAAATCCTATTATTAAGATCTGAATAAAGAGTATAAGTAGAGTACATCTGATATGTAAAAATCACAACCTTTTCATTATACGTGTAACACATCTACTGTGATCCAGTGAAGTTTCATAATAATTATTATGGTGGGTTGTACGCAATTGTATTTAGCATTAAGAACATGCAGTTTCTTAGAATATACAATAAGTACTTCGTTTAAACCTACTTGGAAATTTTTTCATTTGTCGTTTTTTTTCACAACCAACCAATGCAAATTTTAAAGAATTTTGGATTTTTTTTTTGCTTAACCCCCCCCCCCCAACACACACACACAAAAAAAACCCACCATCTCCCCAAGGGATCTTTTGTTTACATATTCCTTTTTTTAAAGTTTTGTTTTGTTTTCAATTGCCTATTTGATTCAGCACCTGGACCACAAGCAGAGTATTACCACACAAACAACACATTTACAATTCATTACAATACTATATCTTTGATATGAGTAAAATCAAGAAATGGGGAATACATTCAATATGTATGCATCACATCAGAGTTATCTATAAAAATCATGAAAATGGTGTGCTATAATTAGACACAATGCGATAATGTCACAAATTTTGTACTCGGCTTAATTTTCACTATCATATCTTTATATAATAATGAATCATTTAAAAAAAAAACTTACACAGGGGGGCTCTTTTTTCATAAATGGTTTCAAGTTCAGTTTATTTCATTGATTAAACCTCACATGATGGTATACATAAGGGTATAGAGTATATGTATAAAACATAGGTACTAAATTGTCAAGGGTCCACATAACATACATACAAACATATGTAAACTATTTTACAACTGGATGGGAGAAGGACAGACTTCTAATAAGAACAACAGTTTACATGTAATTCCTGCTTGGAAGAACAGCAAAGGAACTACTAGGGGACAAGTCAGTCTCAAAGATATTTGAAATATTTAATGAACCAAGTTTTCTCAAAGATTTAACAACTGAATCTGACAAAATGAATTCCTAGAACTTTATAACATTTGGTCTAATTATTTTTCCTTTTTTCCTTTTGAAAAAGCTGAATATTCTAAAACAAAAAAATTTAGTTGCTAAAGTATTAAGTGGGTAATAAGGATGAACTGGGTTGAAGTACTAGAACATGAATGGAATTTTCCCAGCAATATAAATAAATAGCTTATTTGTAGCCACCTCACAGAGAACTGATCTATAATTGTCAAGAAGTGGAACATAATGTGAAATGAAGCAAATCACATTCATGTTATTTAAAACAGAGTTTAAAAATATCAATTTTTACGGGTCAAAAGCTCTGGCCAATTTCAAAAGCACTTTACTGCCTCAATTCTCTGAGAGTAAGAAACTAAGACATCTGATTTTTTTCTTTGATAATACAAGTAAAAGATAATGATGTTTCTAAGATAAACTCTATACAGTCATTAAAATCCAATTCCTCATCAATTTGTCATCCTTACTTTGCAAAAATAAAGGTGACCTATTAATTAGTTATGCATTCCTTTGAAGTACACATCAAAGACATACTTTACTTCTTGACCAGAGAGTTTGATGTCAATCCATATAGATATTAGAATTGTTCTTGGAGTTTAATTTTATGTTTTTATAATCATTAATTTTGTAAACATTTTCTTCTATTGTTTTTTCTTCTTTTTTATCCCCACTATTTAGATAAAAAAGACTAGTAGAAAAAAAAAATTCTCATCATCTTGCAAAATAATACACTGAAAATAATTTACTTCTTTTAGGACTGAATAAAATCTTTAAATGCCACAATGTTTTCATGCCACAATGTTGAAAACATTGTAACAAACAATCTGGACTGACACAACCAAAGTGGACTGGATTATGATATGTAAATAATACAGACTTAAACATGTTGACATATAGATATGACCAAATTTTGTTTTTTTGTTTTTTTTCCATGAAAAGGGTCATTAATTCAAAACAACTGTTAGAACCATGTGCTGTTTTATGTAATACAGAATCTAAATATAAACTGACAGACCTTAACTTTTATCGACCCTTACTAGTAGTCATAATACACTGGTCACATTTATGGATTAACTAAATCCAGATTAAGGAGGGAATTTTTTTTTTGTAGATTTCAGTTTTAGCTTGTGCAAACTAGTGTTTCCATGCCTATGAAAACATCACATAGTCCAATGAACTTGCAAAAAGCTAGTTCAACACTAAAATAATGGTTGGCTACATATTTCTAACCCAAAAATGAATGGAATTTCAAACAATGGGGATGTTAATAATAAACAATACTAGAAAACATAAAGTAAGGCTTGTCATAACATTTCTATATTTTCACTGCATTTAGACAGTACAGGTGTACACAGATTTAGTAATAACTGAATGGTAAGATTAAAAAAAAAAAGTTCTCTTACTTATATAATCTTCTATTTGTATTTGGTATATGAAATTTGAAAAAAAAATTACCGTTAATAGCAACATTTTGAATCATTGTGACATGAATGTTAATTTCATTTGCTTTCATGAAACATATGAATTGATAATTACTACAAATACAAATAACTTAGTATAGAGTTCTTTAATCTAATATCATTGTCTTGAAGTGCATTCATATGTACTACATTTACCTAGTGTAACCGAAAATTAGGTTTATTTACTGTCCTACTTTCAAACAGAGATCTTCATTTTACACTTGTTTGTCCCACTCACAGTTATTGTATCTTGAATTTTTATAAATAGCTATGAAATTTAGGGCAATTCATTCAAATATTTGCAGTACCCAGAGTGTGTAAATTTACAAAACTGTCTCCAAATTTGGAACCAACGATACATTTCACAGAGTACAATTGCTAATTTTATTAAGAAAATAGCCAGTTGCAACAAAGGCAAATATCTATGTATGAAAATAATGATGGGTTTAAACTTAAATCCCTTCACAATGTCTTCTATCTCCCTTTCCAAAGTGAGGCTTAATGAGGTTTTATGTAGATATGAATATTGGCAGTGATTATGCTTAAATGGTGTCCTGCATAGATTTTATAGCAAAACTGATGGAAATGAATAGAGAGTATGTTGATAATATAATCAAAAGAGTAATGAGATCATGATATATCCCACATGAATATAAAACCAGGAGCAATAATAATCAACAAAAAGAATATTTTTTTAATAAAAATTATTCATTCTCAATTAAACTTTATCATTAATTGACTCCAAACAAACACATATATTAAGCTTCTCACAGTGAAAAACATTTAAAAATTAGAGGTAGTATTGTGAGTATTTCTCACTAAATGATACCCCCCTCCCACATGAGTATAATAGCTAAAGCCCCTGGTGTGCTATTGGAAATCCTAAATATCTGTCTGATTAGAACTTAATTTAGAAGGTCACAAATAAGCTATATGATAAAGATTTCAAAAAAATTTCAATGAACTCTAATCAGTTTTAAAGAAGGAGTCCCAGATGATAAAAGAACGGCATATGTCATCATCTGTGACACACCATGTCCATGTTTTGCTGAATGTATGACTCTCCCCCCTCCCCCAAAAAATCTGTCCAAATTAAAAATAGAATAAGTGCAAAGATATATGTATCCTCATGGGTTTAGTTTATGAGAAATCACTTTCACAGGTGAACATGAATTAATGAAAGGGCCAAGACACTAAGTATGAATCTCATTGCAATTATATACTGGTACTTACGAGGGGTGATCAAAAAGTTCGCAAACTATCTCTATATCTACAAAATCACAATTCAGATTAGAATGAAATTCGGTACACACATAGCCATACACAAGGTCTATAAATAGCATATGCTGAATAAAGTTTCTCTCCTTGTTTGTGACATCACAATGTGAAAATGATGTCACTATTTAGGTCACTTGTGACGAAAAATGGTTGTCTCAGTCGAACTCGTTCAACAAACGACTGTACAATTTATTGTAATATCTTAGAAATCCCTCTACAGTATCATACAATAATTTGTACACAGTTTATTGAGATAAATGAGTTCCTATAAATTCAATTAATGATTGGATTAATCGTTTTAGTGAAGGAAGGCTGATGGTTAAAAATGATACTTGTCATCTTGCCCAGTGAAAGCAAGTTTGAAAAGATATGTAGTTTTAATTAAGCAATTTGCTATCAAAGACCTCCAATTAGCACTTTGAAAAATAGTTGAATATTTGAACAATGATATAAGTATTAAATACCTAAAATATTGTTCACTTTAGATTTTAAACAAATTAGATATGATAAAAAGGATGCACCCATTCTCTATCCACCTTGAATAAAGGTCTCTCCTGAGACAGAAGATTTGTGTTTTAATGGTTGCCATGCTTATTTTTGGAAAGGATGTTATTATCCACCCATTCTGTTGCCGAAATATGACCATTTCTGACAAATTAACTGTTCTTGTCATAAAAATTAACTCACATGGAAAGAAAATATAAAACTCGGAAAAATCTTTTAACTTTTGTGACAGAACGCTACGGAGGGGGTCACGTGACCGCCAATATCACGTGATTCGCGCATGCGCAGAACGGTGGTTGATGTGCATTAAAATTGGGGAGGATTAATTTAAAATATAATCAACATTAAAACCAAATATTGCTTCTTGTATGGAAGTTATTCAATTAGTTTGCGAACTTTTTGATCACCCCTCGTTTATCCAAAACTATGATTATTCCTTTCAGTATATACATACAGTTTACAATTATGAACAATACAGTCAAACTTTGTTTTCTCGAACCTGATGGGACTGAGAAAAAACTTCGAGATATTCGAGGATTCGAGATATCGAGGGTTGAATACTTAAAGAATATGTAGTTGGGACTACCAAATCACTTTGACATATCCATGGTATTCGAGATATCGGAGTTCGAGATACCGAAGTTCAAACTTTACTGAAATACGCTGATGCAATGGAACCTTTGATATATGAATTGAAGTTCTCTTGCAGAGTTTTTTTAGCTACATAAAAATTGTGATGACTTGCAAAAGATCTATGAAGAACACTGTAACATCATGGACTTTTTTTTTTTTGATTTTCCTGATCTTGACTAGTACCCTTCACATTGACTGATTCCCTGCCCCTCAGTAGCTGATTCTGTTAGCTTTACAGGGAAGTCATTGGATAAGATCACATCTCGGATACATCCGACAAATCCAGTTTTGTACATACCCATGGTGTTATAGGAAACATCAGGCATTCCACCTACAATTATCAATTTGTATCTAAACAATTGGCATAAACTCAGGTACTTTACATGATTATTATACAGATATAAATACCCGGTATATACCGATACAATGAAATACTTATTTTTTGTTAGTATGGGAATTAAAATTGCAGCTATTAGAGCAGTGGCAGCAAAAATACATATCCACGTAAGCTGTTGCAGAAAAAAAATCATATCCTGTGTAAATGGGTTGATTACTTTTTTCTGCATTAGTTTAACCACTTATTTCATTACTAACAAATAAAGAAACACAATAAATGCACATGTATATTGTCTAATTAAATCCCTTAAAACAATCATATATTCCTGAATACATGTACGTATGTAAGTCTTACCGACATAAACTGGACCATTTATATTCAGGATACTAACTCTGCCTGGAGATTCTCCCTTTATGACATGTGTGTCATCAACTATCAGAGAGCCATACAGCCCATACCTGAAAGGATTACCATATTCTATAAGAATGATATTCAAAAACATACACTTGAAAATTATTCTTAAGTATCCTTCCAATAGTATGAAGCCACTGGCTCCTTTAAGTACAAGTGTACTTGGCCTTATAATTCCCTAGATTCTAGGATTATACATTATTACATGTTCTTATATGTGGTACACTAAGTCTCTCCATCAAATTGTGAAAAAAAGCCCCTATCTCTTATTAATACAGAAATAATGACTGTATGCAATGATAGAACTTGTAATTTTTTTAATTGCATGATTTTTTATGCATCACAATGATTAAAGTAGATCTTGTTTGATGATTTTGTTACCCGAGACCAGGTAAATAATTTACTTAAGAACAGCTACATGAAAATCAATAATACTAATACACCAGTACTATAATAGTATTAACAGTAAGATTGCTATACTGCAAAGATGTTCCTAGTGAAATTAATACCCAGCTGCTTCGTATGAAATAGATATCCCAAGTAACTTCAGACATATAATAAAGAATCTTAATTATGTACTGTAGAGTCATTAGATTTCATGGTAGCTCTATATTCATGGAATTCATGGGTATACCCTTCTTCCATGAATTTAAATCCTCCGCGAATTAATAAACTAGGGTCTAAAATTCACATTTCCCTTAGTAGATCTGAGTGAATACACAAAGTCACATCCACACGGACTTGTAAAATGTAAGCAATCCACAAAAATTGGCTCTCACCAATTTTGATGATTCCACAGACACAGTATTAAATCATTGCTTCATTACCTTTGTACTTTGATTGAGTGCCATTTTCCATCAGATAATGAAGTCCTATTATAAGAAATGAGAGCACTTTTAAAACCAAGATTGTACTGCAACATAAGCGAGCCATTTCTGAACCCCAGGACAAGGAAATCTTCTCCCTCCTGTTTGATGGGGAGGGTCTTGCTGGCCCAGAAGAGGAGGCCATCAAGGGAGTGTCCACGGACGTTCACATGTAGGATGGTCACTTTCCCAGACACTCTACAGTTAGAAAAAACTTTCTTAAGGTTCTTAAGGTTCAGTGACCCCCCTAATAAGGGAGATAACTCACACAAAAATAAATTTTTATTGTTTCTCTATAAAATGGACAAGTTCAAAGGCCATTTGTTTCTTATTTTGTCCTACAAGGTACATGTATAATGAAATTTGCATTTGATAATGAATTAAATAATTTGGAAAATTATAAGCATGTTAAGAAAGCAAAATATACATGAATGTTATCAAGGAAGAAAAACCTTAAAGCCTTTTGAATTTAGCAAAATTAAAAACAAAATCAAGAAATATACTTTGTACAGCTAAAGAGTATTGAATTGTTTTTTGATAAATGTTGTACCTTTTCCCGATATCTTTATCATTGTAAGACAGGAACCCTGTACCTCTGAACTTTGCAGTAAAAATGGTCAGATCTGTAACAAGAATGAGTGATTAGATAATCAATAGTAAAAAATCTAGAACATAATCCAGAACAAAGAAGAAAACTAGAAGATAATCTGGAACATTACAGTAAAGGTGACTTCCTCTTTCTAACAATTATCTATTTTGTACAACATGCCAATACTTATTCCTCCACTGACTACCTATGTTCAATGCACCTGCTCTCCGTTAAAAAAAATTTTTATCTGTTCAATATACACTTACTTCTTTGACAGTGAGAGTCTGTGAACCCAATAGGACATGAGCAGCTATAAAGCTCTGAGTTAGGAACACAGAGTCCAGAATTTTGGCAGGGCTTTGTATTACACGGGTGGGAGCATGGCTCCACATTATAACCCTCAACAGGTTCTTCAACAAGGTCAACAGGACGGTCATTTATTATCAACTACAAGAAAAAAACAATAAATGTGAATGTGAAAAATTATTTACATTTATTTTATAGCAAAGTTTAGGTGTTATCCAAAATACAGCTGTGAAGAAGGTGATGCATGCTTGAAGTCTCACAAATTTTCTTAACCTTTTGAATACATCCTTGAAATGATGTAGACATATTCAGATGCTTGGAGGTGATGTCAAAATTTGGATGGCCCCCAATAAACAGTGGTTGTAGCAGAGTGAGCTGTGTGAAAGCTCCTTTAGAAAGACCCTGTACTGGACTCTGGTTGTCAACTTCCAACACACCCTGTAGGCCAGTTCTGGAAACTTTCACACTGTGCCATTTGTTCAAACTCAATGGCTTTGAACTTCTAAATTCAAAATTTAAGTTTATAATGCAATAGGTTTAACATAAACATAATTCAAAAATATAATTTTGGGGCCCTACTCTGAAATCAAAACAAAAAAACTTACTTAATGAAATTAAACTTTTTTTTGCTTTTAATTTCTCAGTAGATATTCAGCAATGCAAAAAGGGGAACAACTCTTATTTGCTTCTTATAACTTGCATACTGAAAACTCTTAGCTATAAAATACACAAAAGAATGGAAATAATTTCTGGAATGCAAAAATATAACTAACATTGTAAAGACTAACAAACCTGATAATAGCTGGTCCAGTACCCAGATCAAACTGGAATTCTACATATCCCTGCCCCATCAAAACCGAGATGTAGTCTCCTTGCCTATTGTTCGTGTAACCATTGTACAGAATCACTCCCTCTGATGCCGTAGGTTTAATTATCATCTCTATCTCAGTGTACGACAGACTGTTCCTACCCAGACCAGGGTACTGGAGTACTGAGTGACCTTTGAACTCAGGAACTTGAACTTTTCCTACTGTTCAGGAACAGAGTCGATTATTTTCATGTACATGTATATGCATCAATTACTTGCAACAAAAATGTTGTGAAATAAGTAGATTAACATTTATGTGAAGCAAATATAACATACTCTGGATACAGTTTGGTCCATAGAAACCCACTGGGCACAAGCAGACATATTGATCAGGTGAGGTAATCTTACAGGACCCTCCATTGTGGCACGCATTTTCTTCACACACATTTTTACTGCAGTCATCTAAATGATAAATAGATATTCAAAACTTTACAAAGTAGAAACTAAACCAAATATATAAAAATTGCAGCAAAGAAATATATGAATTGCTTTGTTTTTAGTCAAATTAATTTAATTTGTAAACTGAAGCATATATTGCAGATTGCTCATAATTAATGAAGATACCTATATTTTGTCCATCTATTGCATCCCCCATTGTCATGTCTTTCACCAGGGCTGATTTCCCATTATTTATGGTAATCTTTGGCTCCCCCCTCTCGTTCCTGATCGGTACAGATTTTCTGAAGTCATACTGCCACTTGTTAATGACTACACTCTGTACACACCCCCTGAATCCACTCCACATATTAACCCTGCTCCGTATCGGGGAAATGTTCTCATATCCTCCCACGTACAAACTTGTCCTCAGTGTTATCCTTGTGTACGCTCCCTACATTTTTTGAAAAATGTACATCTTAAAACTAACAGTGTTGATTCCCTAAATTTTCATTTCTAAAAAAAGATCTTTTTATTAAAAAAAAAATATTACTAAAAGGTATATTTAATATTCAATTTTGGACAATTCTTTCACAAATCATTGAAAATCAAAAAAAAAAAAATCAAAGACTGATCAAATCCATACTTACCTGTGAGAATCCAGAAACAGGCCCATGGCCATTCATCCACAGCCAGCCCTGGGCCTCTGACCTCTTGACCTTGACCTGATTCCACTGACCTATCTTCACATGGTTTGGGCTCCTTATCACAGCAGGACCAGTTCCACAGTCAAACCTTTTAACAGTGAAAGCATGTACTTACTAGTTCACTTTTAGCTGAGTTTATAGCACACCTTTTTTCTACACGTCTTCCTTAGAATCATAAACTTGCAAAAAAAGTATGTGCCTGGTTTGAGCATTATATCAATGATATACCAAAATGTTCATCAAATTTTAGTGTAAATATACCAGACAAAATGAAAATAAATTACATACTGTAAACCAACTTTTATTTGCATGCGAGAAATTTTTGCGAGGTTCGTGAGAGCCTTGTCATTGCAAAATATTTCTCGATGCGAACGGGTCCTTAAAGTCTCTTTTTCTATTTAAACAGTTCCAAAAACGACTTGATCGCAAAAATTAATCGTCGCGAACTAGTTTACACACGGTAAATCGCGAAATAAACTCGTCACGAATAAAAGTTGGTTTACAGTATGTATCTGCTGACAAAGAACACATGCATGTGCACTGCATACTAGTGATATTTATAACTCTGTATTTAAAAAAAATATAATAATTTGAAAACCAACCTGAACTCTACAAAACCATTAACCAGAACCAGAGAGAAGAAGTCGCCCTTGGCTTGAGGATACTCAGAGGAGAACAACAGGAGGCCAGAATCTGAGTCTGGTGTAAACTTGACCGAGATCTCAAACTCACTGTATCCACTGGTGACTGGGGGCAAGGTCAGGAAGCTGTCTCCCATGAACTGGGGGTACTTCACAATTCTCTCTGTAAGTATTATGTACCATAATTAATATAATATACCAATAAAATCCACAGTTCATAAGTTATGACCAAGGTTAAGTGACCAAGGTTAATGTTGGTCATGGTGTAGCAAAAGTAAGTCAACTCAAAGGTCAAAGTCAGAGGTCAAAAATGTTGCTACACAAACAAAGATAATACAGGTGAAATAGGCCTTAAAATCAACCATTCAAAAGTTATGGTCAAGGTTTAAGTTTGTTTTTTTTGATAAACAGGCAAACAAATTAACAGTCAGACAGTCATAGAAGTACTAAAAACTAAAACTTTTTGAATTTTTTATTATATGGGCATAAAAATTATCAATACAACAGGACTTGAAGTCTAGAAATAAGTTCAAATCAGGGAACTTGAGGGAGATACATGTAATAAATTTTTAGAGAAATATTACCTGTGTCACACAGTTTTCCAGTGTATCCTAGTGGACAATAACATTTGGCTTGTGAATCTTGAATGGAACACCTGGCAAAGTTTTTACAAACTTTTCCAGCACAGGTCGGAAACAACATGATGGGGGCAGGGCCCAGTATGATGTTGTCATTTGTTTCCCCATGGACAGAATTCTCTATACTGATCTTGTCCTGTGCATTTCCCAGGGAATGGTTCTGGACAACACTGGAAGACAACTGGGTATTTTCTGTATGAATAGCATTACCAGATGGTGATCCTAAAAAATATATACCAGTATACAAATGTACATTTTCATTATTTTGTATGTTGCAGAAACTGATCAAAATAAGTCAAGTGTACACAGACAGAAAAATGAGAAATCACATTAATTATAAAATCTAAATTGATATCAGTTAAAGATCTGCTAAACTTTACAGGGGTATACTTTTTTAATCAGAATTTTGTTGAAATTGTTTTAAAAATATTCTTTTAGCCTTGATAAAAACACGTGTTGTTCACATGGGCTAATTCTAACATTAAAATAATTAAGGAATTATTGATAAAACTACAGACATGCATGCAACAATTCAATAATTTTGTCTGCATTGACTCAAGTCCTAAGAGCTTTCTGACATGAATCAACCATTAACTTGTGAATGTGCATTACTACCTGATAAAATATTCATTTCACTAACAAATTAGCTAAATCTACTGTGTTTCATTACTTTGAACCATCTGACAATAAAATCTGCTTGTAATGCATTTTTTTATCTGCATTTTCTATCCCATTCCCCAAGTAAATATGCATTAGCATCGAAACATATCTCATAGAACAATATGATATGTAAATCTGTATTCAATACACAGTATGTTTTATCTAGTATCATTCTTGCTCTCTCTCTTTATGAGCAATGATTGTCGATCTTTATTATCAAAAATAACATTAGATTCTCAGAAAATCCAATTATCAAAAAATCTCCATTGCTTGCTTCCAAACATATGGGAATTAGTGTTGATTGTTTGAAGACAACTGTGGAAACAAAAGAATCCTGCAGAACAGGAAAACCGATAATGGTTCAATCACTCTCCAGGAGGCAGCTGGCAAGTGTGGGGATAATTAAGGACCATGAAAAGTCCCTCCAAGACAGGAGCAGACACAGATCACCATTACATTGAAATCAATAATCCATGGCTCTATGAGCTCCTTACAATGCTTGTCACACTAACCTCTTGTAAGGGCAAATCTCTCTCTTCTCTCTCTCTCTCTCTTGACTCTCTCTCTCTATCTCAATCATTTCAATGAAGAAGATATGGGACATGAAAATTTTTCTGCAATTTGCCATCTAACATGGTTGTATTTTTATAAAGAAAGAAACAAATGGTACTTTAATCAAATTTATTATTATTTCAGAATTGCACAATCTTGGATATTTCCTGTGCTCTACCATCCAGTCTTTTCTTCATAGATTCATAGATTCTCATAGAATCTTGGTACAATCAGAGAATGAGCATTGATATTATACCACATGACTTTAAGTTATGTTCCTGGATAAAAACTTGCCTGAACATGAAATCCCATCTTTGTTAATGGTATATCCTGGGTGGCATCTACAGAAATATCCATTGTCTATGTCGACACAAACATGTTGGCAAACAGAATCATTGCTACAGCCTCCTAAAATAGACAGATAAAGTGGAATCGTGTTATTTTAATTCAAATTTTACTTGTTTGTGGGTAAAGTATTTTAATTGTGTAAAGTGGATAAGCCATAATTATCATTGTCCCTAAATATGAAATTAAGAATCTCTAAATATGAAATAAAGATGAAATAAACCTACATTTTTAAGGAAAAAAACTACCGTATATACATTTTAATTGGATTCACCCATCATTTACAATATAATCTTTTAAGTTGTAAACTTTAAAATGAAACTAAATAATATATTTAATTTTAAGAACTGAATTAAATAAATAAATACTTATTAAGCATACCGATATCACCAAAACTTTACATAGATGGTTATCCAAACATTTTTTTCTTTCTTATATTTTTGAAAAGTTTAATACGTGGATATGAAATTATAACTCAAAAAACCCATATTTACCATGACCCTTAAGACTACCTGGGTATTTCAAAAATGTTCAAAATTACTTTACTTTCAATTATTTAATTTTTCATTCAAATACTTAAAGTAAGGATTTAATCAATCTTATAATTAATTACATTAATTCATGTTAATTGTGAGGTTTTTTTTTTTTATTCCATTGAAAGTTTAAAATGTAGAAATTATATTTTTAGAGGTATTCTGTATGTTTCTTGTTTTTTCATAGGCAGGTGTTTCTAGTAAACTCTGAAGAAAATTTTCTCCTAAATGTAAAAGTAAAACAGCTTCTGACGGTTATCTTTGGCAGCTATTGTAATTTATACAGTTCAGGTTTATTATGGTTCAGCTCAAGTGCAATAACAAGAAGTATATCTAACCAGCCATGAAGTCTGTATATTTTTAAAGGTATGAAATTACATAAAATATCAGATCTTTCAAATTTATATGGAGTGAAAGAGGTTTGTACATTTCCGCACAAATAATATGCCTGGTAGTTGCTCTTTTTGTTCTATTTCAATCAGGTTTCAGTTACTTGAGAGTATTCTACCGTAATCTACAGTAGACACATTCAAATTATCAGGGATGTAACTATAACTAGCTAACTTTGCTTACAAAGTGAATTCGTTAATACCAAGACTTCTATTGTATTGATAAAATGCTCGCGTCAAAATTATATCATGGTCCAACATGTCAAACAGACACATGCAGTGAAGGAATCCTAAAGATACAGTTCATTTTAAGAAAATTCTAAATAAAAAAAATCCCATGTATATTAAATAACAATGTTTTCAAAAAATCTCCAGAGAAAATATTTGAAACTGGAAGATATTTATACAGGTGTCTCATTATATCGCGGTACTTAAAACTTTTGCATAGAAAAGTGTAATTCGATTTTTTAAATTTAACTTTCATCAAATGATATTCACAAACCAAACATGGCCTAACAAATTATTTCCAGGGATTTGCATCGTTTAATTTGTACAAAGTCTATTTTTAAAACAGGAAGTCTTATTTGCCTCCTAAAATGATAAAATGTTTGGTCAAAATTACTTGAGGTTGACATGGACTTCAATTCTTATTTTTTATTTTACCATGTAATTTTACATAAGAAAATAAACAATTATACAAACTAAAGACTTTTAAAACATGAACTTTACATGAATTTTACTAGATTATAAACTCAGTGGGCTAAAAATAATAAAAACGGGGATGGATTCTTTAAAATTACGTTTTACTTGAAAATTTTTTTTCTAAATGTTCCATAGTTTTTAATCAAAAAAATTTACATGTATATCAAATAACAGTTTTTTCAAAAAATATAAGCTAGAGAAATATATACAATGAAACCCGCGATATAATATCCATTTACAACAAATGAACAAGTCAAGTGCTTGGTTTTTGCTAAAGATCAGCATCAGCAGCAGAATTAGCAGTTAGAAATCCTTACCTTGGAAGAACGCCACGAGAACATCATTATTTCTGTTTGCATCTATACTTAATGTCAAAAGAATCATAGAACAAAAAGTTATTGTCCAGACCCTAGCCATCTCGGCTCATCATCTTCTCCCTGTGCTTGCTGTTCCCGGAAGTTAATGTAAACAAAAATTGTAAAAGTGAAAACCCAATCGAATGAACCACGGAGATCAGGAATGCGATTTAAAGAAAGCAGGCTGTCGTAATTTCACAATATTATATCCTGGCACGATATAAATGTCTTGCATTTTTCATAAATTATATCAAATTTTACCTAACAATCTGTAGATTTGGAATAACATGTAATCACACTGTGCCAAATGCCTTTCAGTTTCTGCTATACATTTATTTCAGGAAAATGTATTGGGATAATAATTTTCTTAACTGATATCTGCATGCACTGATCCAGAATTTTTTTCCCAGAGGAAGTCAATATGAACTCTTAAAAAAATGAATAAAATAAAAAATAAAGAAAAAAACCTAGATAAAAAAAAACTTTTTGAGACATGCAGGGGGTGAGGAAAATTACAACTCTATCATTTTACATGGACCCAAGATTGCATTTCCAAGGACAGTGTACATATTTATTTTCACTACTTGTCATTGAAATTCCACAACTTAAAATCCTTGGGTATCTGAATCCACCACCCCCTTTTAGATCTGTGCATGTACTTTCAAAATCAAATCACTTCTCTTCTTTTTAGAAGAGTTTCTGTGAAATTCTGTTTTCAATGGTGATTCAAATTTTAACAAACAACTAACTCATTTTTTACAAATATAAAGCAGGTTTATTTGTGTATACTGTTGGCATAATATAATGGGATCTTACATCCAAATATCATTGAAAGACTTTTACTTAGACTGCATCCTAAAAAATCTAGATACACATGTATATATTCATTTCAATTTATTCATCTTTATTTAAATTTACATTTCTGATTAGTGAGGAAAAAAATTATCAAAAACAGGTAAAACTGCTCACTGTAAAATTATATTTTTAGTATTTTTTCTGACTTAAACATTAAATTCAATAATTTAAAAATCAATTTAAAAAAAAAAATGGCCGGCAATATCAATTTAAGCTTTGGTAAAAGATCATACAACTATTCACAGTAAAATTCTTCCCAGTTCACAACCCAAATACCATGCTAAATACTGCATTTATAATCAGATATACACTTTAAAACTGTAAGAGAGGGATTTACTGTATAAACCACAGAACATGACAATGACAACAACTTTCAGCAAAATACTTAAGTATATATGTATATATATAAAGATTAAAACTCTTAACATTAAAACAACCTATCATGCACGAGATACCATGTATAAATACACAAAAACGATACTCATGAACATGTGTAACATATCACACATAAACAATGTTTATTAATTAGTCATAATCACTTGCAAACCTGCACACATTAACAAAGATCATCCCTGCCTAATTAATTAATCTACATGACATACCAATAAACACCCCTAAGATACTAAAACAACCCCCATAACATTAAAAGCTGCTTTCTCTTGTACAAGGTACGTACATACTTAAATATTTCTAAGATTCATGATTCTGAGTTTCAGATCTGTCAAGTGGTTTACATCAAAGTCCGCTTTTACATAAATCACACATGAATCACATCTGAGTCACTCATTATTAACCTGTTGACCGAGCTAAAATTCTTATTTCACTTGACGAAACAATTAAACATTAATATACATCATAATTAATCTACAAAATGAAACAAAACAGCACAAGACTACACAAACTATGTGACAAAAAAAATCCATAATCATCTTTGTTCAGTATTTTTCTTGGATTTATGGCAAATTCCTGCATTATTTTCACCATGTAAAAATGTGCATATCGTGTTGATGAAATATATTTACAATATATATATGTATACACATTTTTTAAATAAAAAGTATTTACATAAATGATGCACCATAAAATCAGTTAGTTAACACTATCAAAGGCTCTATTTACAGTCAGGTAACAATAAATGGAATTAAATGTTCTAAAAACCAATAAATAAGTACATATTTCTACCAGCTGTTCACTGGTTTCGTTGGGAGTATAAAACTCAGTTATATATTAATTTTGAAAAAATCTATGGATAACATAAACAATTTCACTAAAAATGCTAAATGTAACCAGATTACAAAAATAATTTGATTACTAAGCATCTGATGTACTTATTTTTCGATTATTATAACTACAACATTTGCATTTTCATTGGCGGAAGTAGCATTAAAGCACAATATATATATAAACACTAAGCTGGTTATATGGGATGACAAGACCATGGCATTTATCATATAGAGAACAAATATCACAAACACTTTGATCCAAGCAATGTTTTGATTTATCACAAACACCATCCAGACACATTTTCTCTTCATCACAGTCACACACATCCATTCCCTGTATACTCCCATTATAAATGTTTCAACGGACATCAAAAATGAAAATTTCGCCTCTGTTCAGAAATTAGTCATGACGCTACTTTCCGAGTAGAGGAATTCCTCGTGAGTATCTTTATATAAAGGCTGAGATTCGTCTTGAGATTGCACACCATTTTGTTTTGATGGAAGACTTGGATGGTGACCCTAGCCTCTTTTTGGATTTTTATGCTGCTGCTATGGCGATGACCATTATAAGAGCAACAATACAGGTCACTATGAAATGTGCTATAAACATGTTACGCTTGAAGATACGACCCTGAAAAAAAGAAATTAAATATATTATATTCTGCAAAGTTGTTTAAATTATCAACAAGATATTAATCTTAAAATTCCAGTGACTTGAAATATATAAATATTATAAAAACTTACAGCTGGTTCGGGCTCTGGAATATTAGCCTTAGGATTTTCACGTTTTTGAAATTCATACTTTTTCCGTCTCTCTGTTTGGTTGTAAAAAATTATAAATTTTAGTTACAATTTTGATCACGAAGATTAGAGAATTCTTTCAACATCAATTAATAAACATCTGTGTGAATGCAAAAAAAAAAAAAACACTTTGGGAACAAATATTTACCTTTGTTTTTCTTGTGAGTACAACATTGATGGATTTCCAATGTTATCTCCACAATGATGTGAAAGAGGATATAGATAAACAAAATCCAGGTGGCCCACCACGGAACATGGGCCTTCCCAAAGCTCATTCCAATAAACATATTGGGTACTATAAATAAAAGCAATATAATAATTAAATTCTCAAGGTGAAAAAAAAAAATTGTTCAAGTTTTTATAAGTTTTGATAGTAGATAGTGAATTGTTTAATCCTTTTAGCAAATGATAAACTCTAGTCCCTTACTAGCTAGACACCAGGCTACAGTTCCAAAGGCCCAGTGAATCCAGTTGACACAGGGCCTACAGTCATGGTCATCTGCAGGACGGAGCAATGCTATGATTGGCTGAAATTAAATATAAACCAAAATTATCTGTGTGACATGTATGTGAAAATGCATGAAAAGCTGCTATATGTATGCAATAATCAAAGAAATTGGTCATTCTTTAAAGAATTTGATAATGTTTTATTTATATTTTTTTTTTACAAGGCAAATAATTCCCCATATACATGTATTGCATGTGTACTTACATTTATAATGACACAGCAGAAAATTATTATTCCCATAACAGGATGGGCATCCAAAGGGAAGTAATCAACCTGAAAGTGAAAACAAAGACTCAAAAACTGCTCTGAAACAACTAAGTTTTGAAAAACTATGGTAAATAAATACAATTTAGCCTCTTATTATTTATTTAAAAATATATATTGAACAAACCTTGCTGTAACCTCCTGCTTCCACGAAGATAAGGATGAATGCAATCAGAACGAAGATAAACAGCCAGGCCATACAATTGAAGTGAGCCTGAAATTCATTAAGAAACATTAATGCCAACAATTACACTTTAAAAATTTTAACATTCCCAGAAATTTATCACTGGCAAGTTTTAAAACTCATCATTAATACTTTTTAAGCTATAAGTTGTGGAAACTTACAACAAACCAGTACCGCTGCCCATAGAACCTCTTATTTGGCCACATAGGTTTATAATACTTGGTCATCAGAAGTCCAACAGTCCCAAAGAAACACCAGGCAAGGATCATAAGTATTCCTGTAATACATCAATTCTAAAGTTAGATTCAAGTAAATGTATTTATGTATCAAGTTTACTTAATTTTTCTTAAATATGATGACTTATGCAAAATCTGCTTTTTCTACAGAAACTGACCATGAGCCTTGACCAGTGGATAGCGAGCGAATCCCTCCATGTTGATAGAGATGTCAGCCAGAGATATCATATCAGGGGAGGCCACTGGGTATTCTCCATAGCCGTATCTGTGTGGTGCAGTCAGTGCTGAATAATACAATCCACAATCAATAATTCTGTCATTACATTAAAGTTCAGTTTAAAAATACAGATGTGTATACATGTATTCAAACATACAATAATTCAAATTATTATCCTTCAGAATTATACAGTCAATCTGATTGGCTTAGAGCAGGTCACGTGCAGGGAGACAACTCGTGATGTCTCCCTCACGCGCAGGGTGACAACTGTTATCTCCCTTCAGATGACAATGAAATAGCCTAAGCGAGCATGCAGGGTTACAACTGTGTTGTCACCCTTTGATAAAAACTACAGTGGTTTAAGCGAGATAACTCCTATTTATAAGTACAATGGCTAAATATGCGGGATCGGTAAACAATAAATTCTAACGATGACGTCAAAGTTTTCTGTTGACATATTTTGAAAGGATGGAATTGGAGCAGAGTAGAAGAAAACAAGAGGTTTGATCACTATTTTCTACTCTATCTTATTGAGAATTGAATATTCTTCAGGAAAATAAAACTATTATGGACTGTTTAGAAGGGAGACATCACCAATTATCAGGTCTGAGTAGGGTTGTCAGTCCATAATTATATATTCACATAATAATTTAGGCCACAATCATTTGTTGCCTATTCAATTGGGATAAAACTCCTTGGCAAAATTTTTACTCTTTCAGCAAATATTTTGAACTTGATGGAAATATTGTGAATTTTTAAACTACCTATTTTGACAAAGTAAATATATTCTGAGCAAATTCAATATTGAATCCATCAACTTTTCAACTTCAATGTAAGTTGATAAAAGTTGATATTTGCTCACACTTATACTTTGATTATAATCTTTAAAATGAGTTTAGAACTGTATTAAATTGTCTTACAATTCTCAGCGGGCCCACTGTACATCAAGGCATGGTAGGAGCCTGAGAGGGGCAGAGACTTGATGGTACGACTGGACCGCACCACGAATCGACATCTCACCCTCCCCTCTAGGAACTGACCACCACATCGGAGCCCATATAATTCACAGGAGTCGTCAATACCATCCACAGGCTAATTAGAGATATAACAAAATCTCAGAGTAATTACATGTAGCTTTGAAGCCAAATAATTAGTCTAAAATGTCTACAATCATGAAAATAAAGTTTCCAAGTGGCTTCTGATATCATAATTATTTTATCTTATATAGAGCTTTCAATAATTTTGATTCATTTGTGAAAACTGTTTTTAAATTATTCCCAAAGTTTATTTTACAACTTATGACAACTAAAGAGACAAATTCTGAAAATCAAAATGGTGAGTTGCCTCCCCTTGTGGAATGTCATTTCATATACTTGCTAATAAGTACAATATTTGACAAATTTGTCAATGGTTTGGTCACTTCCGTACTTACATTCTTAAACCTCTGAGTACTGTGGTCAATGCTCTTTGCCTGGTAGACTTTAGTCAACCCAGTACCTCCCTCATGAACACATTCAAACACTCGGTCATCACCCTACAATCATCGCAGTAAAGAATACATACGTTAATATTGTACAAAGCATTCACAGATGAACTATAAGTATATAAAGGTTTGGGTATTAATTGATTGTTTAAGGAAAACATGCACATTGTCTTAAACCAGAGAGTGTAAAAAATATTGCATAACTTTCATACATCAGACTTGGCATCCATAGATGCACTAAAAACATAGTATCATGGATACAAGTCTGGACAGACATGATCATACAACTATATATCTTTTAAAAAAAAAAACTTCCTTTCCTCTTTTATACAAGCCATTAATTTTAAATACAGCCTTACCCATCTGATATCCTCAGAGAGAGCTAGAGAGACATGTCTGTCTGTGATGCCATTCACCCGAGCACTCATCTCAATCATGTACTCGGTCCCCACTCTACTCAGTGGCCGCCAGGTGGCGATGTAATCACAGTAGGGCTCCCAGCATCCCTCAGGAACTCGGTAACAGCCCTTCTCAATCCCGCATTTGTCTGTGTGGATTGGGTCAATGATTGGAAGAGCCTGTGTTGTCAAAGGTATTTTATTAGAACACATTATTTACACACAGATATTTAAAGAAAATCTACAATATTGGAAGTATTTTCAAATTATCTATAAACTGTCACAAATATTTTAATTTTATAAAGCTGCTTCTTATTAAAGCACTGGTATGAAGCATTTTGCATCATGTACCAATATGGCATGTTGAGGTTTTCTGGGACGTCATGAAACACTAGTGCACAATACTTGATTCAAGTGCTTGTACATGTTAAGGATATATGTGAAGTCATTTAGAACTTCATTTTTCTGATTTCCTGTTTGAGGTCCGATAAAATAAAGGACTTTTGTATGATTTTATGATGCCTGGTGATTCCGATCAAAATTTCAGAAAATACTAGCTTAAATTTTCTTTTGAATTACAAGGTTTTTCATCAGTTGATATCTGTTCAAAACTCCTCATAATATATGCTGATTTTTTGTCTAGAAACATCTGATAGTTTAAGAGTATCTCAGAAAGTCATCAATGAGAAAGGGACATTGTGAAGTACATGTACATTGCATACGAACTTAAAATCTCTGATAAAAACTCCTACTGGAAAGCCACATATATAGAGGAGGATCAAATACTTGTAACATAAAAACATCTACCAGTATCACACAAGCAACATGACTTTATGTATTGTTCATCATTTCTTGATAATCATTGATACCATTCATTGTTCAGTATCATAAGCTTACATTCTGCCTGACAATGGAGGGGTCCAGGGCCGGTCCTCCAATCTGTACAATAGGTTCGGACTCCTCTCTCAGCCAGAAGTTACCCTGGTCATCCACAAAAGTAGCCCTGAGAAAAAAGGAGGGGCAATTATTACCTTACATGTCAGGAACATACACTTTACAGTTACTAAACAAATAGTTCAAATAAGCGTCAAACATTTGTACAGACTGTACATGTATAAGCTATATAATCTATCAATATGCAATTAAATTTAAGGAATCTGTTTCTCACCTGAATTTAATAGGTCCTTGTATACGCCTTGGGGCAAAGGAAAACTGGATTTTTGTGGCTTTACTGTCGAATTTGAGATTTGTATCACTCTTTACAGTTTTACCCTGTGAAAAAAAAGATAAACAATTGACTAATGTTGTTCTAACATGCCTGACTGATTCTCCCTGTTGGGGGGAGGGGGGGGGGAGGCAAGCCTGTATTTCATATTAAGTGTTAAGTACCCACATTTGCAAAATATCTACATAAAAAATTCTTATTATGATTAAAAGTAGAATTTTTAGCCATGCTTTCAAAAGTGAGGAAAGATTTATGGTACAATTATGTATATGAAGCCATTTGGTCAGCTAAACTCTTGGAGTGAAAGACCTAAGTACTAAGCCCATATGCACTATATCTGTATAAAAAAATAATTCTTCAAGGTAGTGTTTGTTCAAATTCTTAGGCCAGCTTTCAAAAAAAGAGAGGAGATTTAGGGCATATGGAGACATTTGGTCTGTTAACCCTTGGTGTCAAATACCCAAGTACCAAGTCAGGATAATGGAAGCCAAGTTTGCATGTATTAAACAATTGATAAATACACGTGTATACGAAGAATTTAATATCATCCCTTCCTTAGCAAATATTAGTTAGGGAAAAAGGAATTTATTATGACTTATCCTTATTTTCCTTATGATTCTTTATGATTAATTTCAACAGAAATTTTAATTTTTCTCAATAAATCTTTCAAGAAAAGTTTATGAGAATAAACACTTGGTAAATTTAATGAAAAAGTGAAGTGTTTCAAACAAAAATCATTTATTTATTTATAAGTGAAAATTCAGGAATTGATTATATCCCCAATGAGCCAATGGGGGTAGTGGTTTCAAGTGTCTGTGAAGTAATCGTTTTAAGAATACCATAGAAAAGCAGTGATTCTACTCATCAATAGACCACAAATAAGAGACTTTTATAATAAAAAATTCATCAAAAAGTTTCTATTCGAATTAATTGTAAAAGAAAAAAAGTACAAATCATGAAGAAAGATATGTACAGTTCAAACCAGATGTAAGATGAATCAATGAGTAATCAGCCATGCAAAAGCACATGTGCCACTTAGTACATGTAAACAAAAGACAAAAAGTCTACTCCACTTGAATAACTGTCGATCTATAAAGCAATTTCTTTCAGTTCAGTAAACTCTGTTTCAATGTATTCAATTACCATTCTTGTGTTAACTAAAATAGTTAGTGTACATTCAGCAAATTTACTAATATTTCACACTATGTTAATAGTGTGTATACATATACATGTAAATACCCATCTTAATGAGGGTTATCCCTCTGCTATGCCCTCACTTGTCTGTGTGTGTGGGGGGGGGGTCATAGATGACCAAAAATCCTTGACTTGTAAAAATGAAAAATACCCCCAAATACTTTAAATATCTACCTCACAATCACTGGTTGTACTGACAGAATGACCGTCCACTGGGATCTGTGTGAAAGCCTTGAAACCATTCTCACCAGGGTTAGCTACCAGCACTTTGCCCATAGCATCGATGCTGACAGCTTGTAACATGAACTGGTTAATAAATCTACCACCTCCTCTGGATTCCAAAGTTACTGAAATATACAAAGAGAAAAATAATTCAAATTTGTTTTAGAAAGTTATTCCATGATGAGATTAAATTACTAATATCATATGTGTTTGATGAAGGAATGAGATGTACTGATTTTGTGTTGATTTTTTGTTTTGGTCAATTGATGTAAAAAAAAAATTAAATATGTAGACAACTAGACATCCATCTCATCTCAATTGATATAGATGTCTAGCAAGTAGAAAACTTTCTAACAAAACAGTTTCATGTTTTGGTAATTCATTTTAAATTCCATATATTTTTTTCTAATTTTCATAGACATCAAGTAGATCTTTTGATCTGATGTTACATATACTTTAATGTGTTCTGAAAAAATGACTCAGAATTTGATACCTAAAAACACAAAGAAAGAGTGTAATTGCCAATCACAGGAGAAAGCCTATCACTTGCCAAATCAGCTGAGGAAGTCTCAGGAGCTGCCAAGAAGAATTTCTTATTTCCTATCTGACAAAACATTGCCACAGAGAAGTGTGATGTGTGATTAAGACACAACATTGACATGGATTGCCACCAGTGATTAAGCTATGACTACAGCAGCTTTACAAAAAAAACTATGTTAATTAAAGACTTGTGCCACTCGTTTGAACAGCTGAGTGTGCAACATGCAAATCGTCAAATTTACTTCAAAACTGAAAAGCTGTTAAAAATTTGTTTGCATTCAAAGATCTAAATCAGCTTCCCTTCAATTTATTGCAGGAATGTCCATCATGACTGAAATAGAAGGGGACATGAAGAAAGTCACATGGGATTTGGTTTTTTTTCCCTAACAGGGGATGGAAAGAATAATCTGGGAAGTGTATCAATATAGACAGGGGAAATTCCCAGCCCCTGTGTTTTAGGGACAACCCTGTATTTCATCAAAGAGGTAGAGCCACTTTGGGCCATATTTGGCCCTTGAGAATTTCTGAAAATTCAAAACCGCTCAGTTTAGGTTGCAAATGCAGCATTTATCACTTCGACTGTTGGTGAAAAAAGTTATTTCACATGGGATGCATTATGACATCATAAAATGCGTCATTTTCCTAATATCCTGTAAATTCCTTGAAAAATGACCTAAAGTTAAAACGTTTTTTCAATATTTCATAAAGAGCACAACCTCTGATCCAAAATATGCCAATACATAATGAAAGGCCTATTTCTGAAGATCAAAAAACGTTATATTTTCTGGATCATCGGCTGTGCTCATATTTTAATTCTTTGCTGAAGGTAGTCAAATACGCATATTTTCTGCAAATTTCAAGAACATTGCAATTTCTCAAAGCCTGTTTTCAAATATTTGGATTCTCAAAACGAAATTTCATTATAGAACATGAAAGCACCAAGTATCTACTTTATTTTGATATATGAAAATGGAAAGAGGGTGATAGTTAATTAATTGATATAAGTACAGGGCCATTTTATGCATAAGATGGCTCTTGCTCTTTGTATTGCTAAATGTATAGTTTATACTTACCAGTAAGATATTCTTCAGGGTCATTGGTTTTGTATGCAAATTTGTTGACCTTGATGACAAAGGGGCAAGGGAGGATCTGAGGGGAGGAAGAGGTTCCAGTGACTTCAAGGTCATCACAGGTACAACAGTTCAAGGCCAAAGTCCTGGTGACCTCAAGGCTGGCCAATAATAGCACTGTCAGTAGTGCCTTCATCTTTGTTTATGGTACGTTCTGAAAAGGAAAACAACATGTCATATTAATGGTTAGATTACATAATCTATAAAATAACACTGCATTAAGCTCAGCCAGTGCATTTCAGAGCAACCAAGTGAATCAACAACAGTTTTTTGGGCAAACAAGTCTTACTGTGCTTCTCAAGTGGACAATGCAGCAGAGAGTCTTATGACAAACTGCTAAATCTCTGCCAAGGCAAAACCTCAGAAAAAACCAGCTGTGGTGATTCTTCAATAAGATCTGATCTCAAACAGACGGGTTTGTGTATATAATTGTGAGTCATATTGAGAAATATGCCACCGATAAAAAAAAATTGCACCCCTCTCTATTTATATCTGCCCTCAATATATTGCTTAATCTGCATCATGTAATGCCTTAGTAGACCTATCAATCAAAGACAACTAAAAGATATTTAAAAGTCAAAAAAACTTCTGAGAGAGAGAGAGAGAGAGAGAGATCAGGGACATTTCATTAAGTAAATGATACACTGCTGTCAATTCATTTAACATATTTTTCTTCTCCGACTATTTTTCCACCACAAAATAAGAGGGGTGCCCCATTACGCCTCTAGAACACATCCAGTGAGGAGGAAATGAACACAATATGGTCTGGGGCTGGAGTTGATTAATTACCATGTGAATGGCCATTCTGACCCATGCATTAAAAAAATTCCCAGCTTCTCCAACATGAAACAATATCAGAAAAAAAAAACATGTTAACTCACACATACCAAGATTATTAATCCAACAGCTGAATGCACACTGCCAACACTCTCTGATCTGATTTGTATAAATATCTTAACAAAGAAGAATGTCGAGAGTATGAATTAAGTGTTTTGAACTGGTGTAAAGGAAACTGGTTTTACTCTAATATGTAAACCGCAAAGTGTTTCTAACAAATGACTTGTTATTCCATACATGTCATGGCCAGTGTGTGCACAAAATGTGTGTGGGCACATATTGACATCATAAAGAAAATTTTCTCTTTAAAAATTCCATTCATGGTGTTGTGAATTAAAAGTGATTCAACAATGAACTCAGTGAACAAACTTTAAAATAGAGTGAATGAAATATGCATCAATTCTGCAGTCATAGGAGAAAAATATAAAGACAAGCTGCAAATGCCTTTCACATTTCATATATAACTTGATTTCACATCTTAAAAAATTTCAAGCAGAGCTAAAAAAAGAAATTATCTATGACTAAAGAAAAGGACAGAATCAATGCACAGGAGTTTTCACAGAAGTCTCTGTAAGTGGGCATTTCTTGCTAGGATGATGGGATGTTTGTGTCTGAAGAGATTTTACTGATAGTATGTTTGTTTATTGTTTAATGTCCCTCTTGAGAATTTTTACTTGTATGGAGACATCATCACTTGCCCATGGAGAGCTGCAGAGAGGGATCTTTTTCGTGCTAGCATCTACTGTCTGCGACACAAGAACTCAGTTTATACGGTCTCATCTGAAGGACTGGTCTTCACCTCCCACAGTGGGATTCAACCCCATGCATAAGGATCAACTCTTTACTCTCCAACTCAAGAGCAGACCCTATACCACTGCACCACACTGGTGACTTTTATTACAAGAGATGTATAAACACAAATGGAGAGGACAAAAGTTCTAGCCAGCACTTGATTTCATCTTTTTAAAAAATCTTTTATCAAAAATTCCAGCAGCATATGTATTTATCTTGTTTAAAATTGTTAGCAATTCCTGAGACACTAACACTGTTACATAATAGAATTTTTAGCTATTAAATGTTTATGAAAATGTATTGGATTGATAAAGCTAAAAAGCAGCAAAGCGCATTTCTGTAGATAGTAACGAACTTAATGTATTTTCACTTTTGTGTTTCATTTCTGAAATGACAATTAATGCCAAAACATTTTTTTCTGTAAAAATATGGATGATATAATACCTTTTATCTGACATGATGCTAATCTATATTTTGTAACTTGCTGTTTCTAGAAATATTTTTCAGCTGCAGGAATGTCATGTCCATTAGCAAAAGACAAATAACATCATTCCAGTCTAAGGGCAGATGCAAAACAATAGTGAATCTTGTAAAGTACCAGCAAGGAAAACTAAATAACTGTACACTGGAAAAAATTAAAAACTGTTACAATTAATTGCTGGTTCACTAGGTATGGTAGTCTTTATGTAGGCGATTGACACATGTAAAGATCACTGCAGGTGCTTGAATGCATTTAAGTGCAATTACTTTGTGTATTTACTTAAACAGTGGATTTAAATTAATAATACTTAGGGAATGTAGAGTAAATACAACTCTTTCTTAATGAACCTATCCTATTTTTCAAACTTTTATTAACACTAACAGACATTTAACTGTTCTTTTTTTTTAAAGCATGCAACCCTGATTTGCAGTTAAATGTAAATATAAAATGCTCAAGATTGTTTTTAAATGAAACATTAATTAACATAATAAATAAATATTCAGATCAATTTATTAAAACACTTGACTTTGTATTATTACACAAATGAAAGAATTTAAAAAAAAAAAAAAAAGAAGATTTTTTTCATTTCTCTTATCATTGTCTGGATGTCAGAATTCAGAAAGATCCTGAAAATTAATACAAATCTAGGTCAAATCTTATCAAAGATAACCAATAAATATATAAAGAAGTTAAAAAAAAACACATTGACTACACAAAAATCTGACATTAAAAGACACCACATGACCTGCTATAAACATTTTTTTGGAGTGGAATGAACACATATCTCCCCCCTGGGCAACAGAACACAGAGTGATGCAAGGATGGTTCTGATAACAAATGGCTGGGCCCCCAGGCTGGCACACTGAGCAAACGCCCCTTGATTAATATCATGAAATCACACGTACACTGTGGATTACTGTGAAAATACTCCTAAATCCTCAGGGGTGCAACAAATAACTGCTTTATTAAACAACTGCACTGCAACATGGAAAAACAAAGAAATAATTGTCTCTCTGTTAGACACACATAATCTATCCTCTATACATAAGGTATGTTTCATTCATGAATAGGTATATACACACTTGTTTTATATATACAGGTGACTCTCGATGGCTCGAACTCCGATCTCTCGAAGTTCTCTATCTCTCGAAGTGAACCTCCGGTCCCGTTTTTTCCTCTATATAACTAAGCAAATTTACTCCTGATCTCTCGAACTTCCATCTCTCGAAGTTCTCTATCTCTCGAACCAAAACCTGGGTCCCGATACACATATTTCATTGAATTTTACTCTCTATCTCTCGAAGTTTTGATTGTGCGTGTATACACGCCAATCAAGCGTAAAATTGCTGCAGTCTGGACTTACCTGGAAACCGTGAAGGACTTGGGCTGGCATGGAGGTGTTAATTGAGTTTTTACATAGATGACACACACGTGTGTTGTTATAATTAATTGGTTATTATTCACAGGGTAAATTAAAAACAAATTCACAACTTATTTTGAATTGAAACTGAGACGATAATTTTTTTAAAATTAATTTATAGATGTGTTCGTTTTAGTAAGTTCTCATAGACTATGAACTTTCATTTTGATTATATAGAGTCTACATAATCCCAGTATGGGAAATATTACACAAGAAATTCTTTTCTCAAGGACAGAATACCGATTAAGAAAAATCTGGTGAACACTGGTGAAGGACCCGATCAAGCCGTGGAATAGCCAAACCTACAATTACTATTCGGGTTTCATGTAATCATGAAATAGGAACAAATGAATATTGAATCTTTAGGAGTTCGTTTTATTTATTCGAAATACAATCGTTGTTGATATCAAGTAAATTACCTGTAAAATACGATTGAAAACGTGCAATGATATAGAATCGATGATCGGAACTGAAAATTCCGGATTTTATTTACTTTCCATCTCTCGAACCTCTCGATCTCTCGAACTTTTCTCGCGGTCCCTTGAACTTCGAGAGATCGAGAGTCACCTGTATATACATATAATAAGGCATCTGTTCTTTGTACCATTAATCACAAGATATTTCGATTAAATGTCAACAAAGCCAACCACAAATAAACCTGTTCTACTAGTTTCGATATGTTTACCAACCATTTCTTTTAAAACTCACCTAAAAGTCAAAAAGTTTTTGTTTAAAAGAAAAATCCAAACACTTAGAAGAAGCTGTGATCCTCCATCTTGAATGCCGAGATTCTGTTACACCTCCAAACAAGGCTGCTGTGACCCATCCTACCTCTATGACCTCTGACCCCTGTAGCTGTCTGACCTCATGAATCACAGCTGTTGGAGAATGCCTTTTGATATATAAACAAGTATATTCACCACCCACCTGCTGTGCAGATTGACTAACCTTCAGGAATTAATCCACTCCTACCAGCCTTGATAATGCACTGTGTATTATTCCCAGAAGCTATGTTTTTAAAGTCTTTGTAATAAAAAGATCAGTCTGCATTTCTTCCCCTGATGGAAAACTGTGGTTGTTTTATTTTTATACGTATGGTGGTTTGGGAAACATTTGGGGGAAGAAGCACTTTTCCGCATGAATTCACACACAAACAATAAACAGATTCTCCCTGAGCTGTTCGCTGGGAGCTAAAAGAAGCATGCAGTTAAAGTTTGGGATTACGTAATTTCAAAAAGACTCTCACCTAATAAAATTCCCATTGCTTTATCTTAACCATCAGGAGAAGCAACTCTCTTATTAAATCAGTATCAGTGAATCTGACCCCCCAACCCCTGGTACCCCACCTACACCACTCCCACCCCCTCCCAAAAAAAGAGCCCATAAATTCTAATTTGTCGCACACTTCTTATACGTTTCTACACACCCAGGTCCCAAACCATAAACTTACTGACATATTCATCTCACAAACCTATTATATTTTGTAGGTAAATGCAAAGCATAAATCAAACTGGATTAGGTAAAATATCATAAGCTTTTTTACCCTGCTGGTAGCCAGTTAACACTTTTCATTTCTACTCATAAAAGCAGGGATCAAAAAGTCACATATATATGACCAAATTATGCAGAGATTAAAACATGTAAATTCTTTTAAAAAAGGCTATCTCAAAGTATCTTTGAGAAATTCCTGCGTCATTGACTCATGTTTCAGGTTTTGTACTTGATGCAACTTAAGAGAAAATAAAAACTGATTAAAAAAAAAAAGAAAACTATTTAATAGATAAAACTTTTTAACAGTCAAATTTTTCAATAGTGTCTACCATTCCTTAAAAGATGAGTACAATACAGAGCTATTCAAAAAGCCTTTTGAAACAGAATTAATACAGTAGTATATTTTGTGGATAACTGCTCACATCAGCCCTACAATTTATCATATAACCATAACTTTTATATATTCGTATTGTAAAGAAATTTAGAATATGTTTGAACTGGTTCTGAACTAAACATATAAGCACCAGAGGATTGATTTTAAATACCGATTTCAGTGAATCAGTTAACAGCATCAGTAAACTCATGGTGAGACAGAGAGAGAATTTTTTAAGAAATGGTTTCAAACACTTAGTCTACATAGTACATAGCATATTCTATGAAGTATATTCATAATTTCAATAATGAGATCAGAAATAAAAAAATGTATTATATGTTAAAAAAGAGAAGCCATGGACAAAAAATCTCATCCAAGTCATATAGCCATGCTTTTCTTGACTAGATTTCACTTTAAAAATTCTGTTTCCATTTTGTGGCCCTACCCTAGCCCCAAAAGATCATATTTTATTTGAATACACACATCCTGTGAATGACTTACATCACTTTGCTGCTTGTAGTAGATTTTCTTTCCCTATATACATATACAAGGTATAATAAACATATCATCATTTATTGTATCGACATTCGTTATCATGGGAACAATTTTGTTTTTATTTTTACCTAAAACATTGCTCTGGAACTTCACCTCTGTCGGATGATTTTAATTTTTATGGCTCAATTTGTAAAAAATTAACACGTAAAAAATTGAATCATCCTATTTCAACTGAAATTCATAAAAATTTACAGCAGTAAAAATTACCCATTATACGGTATGATATATGATATGTATGATATTATAAAAAAATAATGAAAAATTTCCTAAAGATTCCCATGAAAAACATTGATCTCTTGCGCTTTCTTTGCGAAAAAATATCTTTTTTCCAAATATATTCTAGTTGATCTCTTTGATCCCTAATGAGCCACAACCAACAATATGGTTAACACCTTATGAGGACTGCTGTAATATTTGACATCCACTGCCCTTTCCAAAGACTTTACTCAGCTTCTTTTAAGGGGGCCGACTATAGTTTTATTGTGTGAAAACTACAATAGCGAAATTCTTCATTTTTATACCATATATAACTTACATTAACTTCAGTGTACATGCAAAGTTTAGGGGAAATCTATCGTCCAGGTATTTTTAAGGGACCGTCTCAAAATACAGGTACATTTACTATAGGATTATATAGGAAAATGCCAATTTTTAGCACTTTAGAGCAAATTATACAAATACTACAATAGACATTTTGTTCAAACTATAATATTTGATAAGTAATACTATATTTTACAATATATGTAAGAAACACAAAATTCTACCGTCTTGTTACCAGAGAGGGGCATCTCAAAATGCAAAAAATTAGCAAATTTTACTATTTTATAGAGTATTACAAAATATGACGTACACAATGGATTCACATGAAAACATAATAAAAATATTGGAGATATTCTCAAATTTTTATGTTTTAAATTTCAAGAGCGTATGTTTAATACTTTTTCTTTAATATTTTTTATTACCCCTTTCTTTAAGCGCTACAGATTATCATAACGTCAAAAACACACTGCAACGACATCAACCTACCTATCAATTGCAAAATCGGTTAAAAATCAGTTATATCAAATTGTAATTACATTTTTATACCTATAATTTCTTAATTTTGTTTAATTTTAATAATTAAGCGAAAAAAGTTGCATTAAAACAGTAAATACGCTTCATTTTACTATGATGCGTGAAATATTGCGCAATAGAAACTATAGTCGGCCCCCTTAAAAGACATCAAATTGGAACCTTTAATTAATCTCCCCAAGTCCCACCAAATTAAATGGGGACCTAGAAAAACTGACTACAGAACAGCACATATCAGGATGTCAAAGGAGTCTATCCCCTTTGAAGTAGCTATGAATGTACTCTATTAATCAAAGGATGATAACTTCTACATAAAAGAAAGCAAAATACTACTGTTTCACAGCTAGGTAAACCACATCAATACTACACCAATGACACACAAGTTTATTTTGCTATAAGCATACAAATTTATAACTGATAAGATTTCTTCTTATCATCAGATACTTTTGGGTCAACCTACTCCCCCCCCCCCCCTCCTCCCCTTAAAAAAAATGCACACTGTCAGGTATCAAGCAAAACTTTGATGTAAACTACCCTTTTCTGGAGAAACTAGAAATCATATTTGTGTGACTTGGTGTTTCCTACATTCAAATTCATTCTAAGGCAGTAAGGGATAGCGTACTGTATCAGAACAGCTGATTTTAATAAGATTAAACAACAGGAAACAGAATTTCTTGAGTGTAACAGTAGAATACAGTGAAAGATATTATTTTTCGGTCTTTTTAAGGGTGTAGTGGAATTATTCACTTAGTCAAAGAGAAAAATGAATTATCCATAGGAATTTGCTCTTAGAGAACAAGATGTGTTTGTAAAACACTGATGCCCCTGTATGGCAGATTTATTCAGATTATGGTCAGGGTTTAATTAGTTTCTCAAATGCATGTTCAAAGTTCAAGGTCAAAATTGTTGGTATCAGAAGCAAAGCCTTGTCATGAGGAATACACCTGTAAGATATTGAAGCCTAGTACTGACTATACAAAAGTTATGGCCAAGGTTAAAGCTTTTTTTCTAAAAGGGAATCAAACTCTAAGGTCAAGATAAAAAATATTTATACCCATTGAAAGGTCTTGTCACAATGAATATACCTATGAAAGATCGCAGCACCAACTGTTCAAAAATTATGGCCTAGGTTAAAACTTGACATTTTTTGTAAACATGGTTCAAACTCCAAGGTCAAGAACAAGAGGACAAATTTGGTGGTACCCAAGGAAAGGTCTTGTAACAAGAAATACACAGGTGAAATATGAAAACCATAGCATCAACCACTTCAAAGTTATGGGCAAGGTTAAAGTTTTTGCAGGCAAACAGATAAACAGACAGACTGATCAATAAGACAAAATGTTAAAACTATATACCCCTGAATCTTTGATTATGGGGGCATAAAAATTTCAAAATACTGCTTTTAAATTATAGCTAAGTGTTAGAAATTCATAGTAATAGAAGCTAGAAATACAGGACATGCAGGACAGACTCCAGTAGAAGCTAGAAATACAGGACATGCAGGACATGCAGGACAGACTCCAGTAAAAGTTGTTAGCCCTGACAAAAATCCAGTACGCTGAGAAAATATTTGTCTTTTATAATTTGCTTTACCTGTAATGCCTATAAAATGTGAATGGGGCCTGATCACTACCAGGGGGTATATATATCTTTGATTCCGAACATATAGGCTGACAAATTCTATACGTGTTTGCTTTACGCTTTGCAGCTGATACTAGTAATTGATTTGAGAGAAACTTAATGAATTAATGAAATGTCTAAATTTCAATTTATGTTTTTTTTAAACATCTAGCCACGTATATTTGATTCATGCAAATCTGTTTGCCGTCAATGAAAATTGTGCATGTCGGGTGGTAAAAAATAAATGAGTGAAGTCAGTTATTTCAAACACTGTGGTAATTAAATTATCATTATTTCCTGACCCCAACCTCATAGTCCTCAACAATCTAATATTGCCATGCTATCTCAAAGATTAAATAAAACTATCCCTGAAGTTGAGTAAACTTTTCCCTCGAGTTTCTGTGTTTAATACTTTAACAGTTTAATGCAATGTTCAAACAAAATGAGATGTTTTATAGCATTTTACCAATTTAGTCAATAAAGTGAGTACAATTTAAATCCCTCACCTTTAAAATGAATGCCATTTATATTAATTTAATTAAACCAACTGCAGAACAGCAAAGAAAATACAGAGAGAAAATAATTGTCCAAAAATAACTTTTGTTTTGGAAAGGGGGGGGTATCTTTCAGTTTGGACTTGTAAGAATGTCAGATCCAATAGCTCTTATGGAAGAATGTTCCGTTTATTTATTCTGGTAATACCTAAAGTTTCCGGAGACACAAAACCTGTCTTTTTTATTTAATAATTTCAAGAGATGTCAATGATTCAAACCTTTCAAACTGTGCCTGACACTGTATTCTGACAACTGGGTATCTCTTAACGAATATTATTGAATCATTCATCGTTTACTTGGTGCATAATCATATGTCAAGCTCATAATAACAAAATCACGCAAAATTAAACATGCCAGTCAATGGAAAAACTTTACCTGAATCTTGATTGCCTGCCAAAGTTGTTTTTCCACAAAAATCTTTTGGGGTAGACTATTTACCGGAAAGAACTTTTTTTTAGACAAGTCGCTCCTAAGACAAGTCGGTCCATCATACTTTTAATAAGTTGTTGATATCATATGGTTTGACTTTTTAAAATGTAAAATAAATAAAATTTGCTATTATGATCATTTCCATCCCTACTCTTTAAAGATCCAGTGCTGAGCATTACAATCAGGCAGTCTGCAAATTATTCTGATGCCTGTAAGCTCATAGTCGCTTGGTTACAGGATGGTGTATTTTGTGTACTATGTGTTTTTTTATGTGTGCCTGAATACCCTCATCAAAATAAAAATAAAAATTCTCTGAAATTAGCTCGTTTTAAAAATGTCATATTTACTGTATATAAAAAGAGTAAAGGAGTATATACAGTAAATATGACATTTTTTAAAACGTCTAATTTCGGCAAATTTTCATTTTTATTTTAATGAGGGTATTCAGGCACACATAGAAAAACACATAATACACAAAATACACCATCATGTAACCAAGCGCCTATGTGTAAGCTAGCATTTATATAATATATACATTTATTATACCTCATTATAAATATTCTAAACAACGCGTTATCTGATTGGTTCTAAGTTATCACGTGATCGGGCCGAAAAACTTCATATTTCACGGCCGTCGGCACGCTTTTTATCATATTCCACCTCTTCCGAACAACTATAGGCCCTAGTGTATTTTCCCGCAATATATCATAATATATACAATATGACCAAATAATCAAAGTTTATGTTTATTTCCGTGTCCCTTCACTATCATGCAATAAATGTATAATGACCAAATAATAAGACGTGTCCCTTCCTGGGACCTGAATCCTGAATCTAGGGTGGTGATTTTCAGTTTGTTAAAAAGCTTTTTGCTTTTTAGAATCATGCCAATTAATAGTCTGACAGCTAGCTTAATTGGTGTCCATGAGTGTGGCTGCAGGCCCGATTTTTAAAATGAAGCTAGTGCATCAATTTCTGTGTGTAGCTCTAGGCCACAATCCTCAGAGATTAATACTATGGAATTCATCAGTTTTTTCTCTCCCTTATCCCATAGATGGTATATATCAAAATTGGCTGGAATTAGTTCCAACTACTTCTGAGATTTTTTTTAAGTTGAAAAGTTTGATATATGCATAATGACATAATCATGCAGATATATATAGCAAAATGTCATTTGAGTTACTCATGCAGGTGACCTGAAATATCTTCCTTCATTTTAAGATTGCAAGGCTAATCACATGCTGGTAATATTTTAATTCAATTTACATTATACATGTATCAATATCTATAGTCCGAGTGCTGCCAGTGCACCACCAGATATTTAGTTTCTCAACCACAATTAAAGAGGGACAACTCTTACAAACATGAAATAAAGCAACTCTTTGTAGTCTGTTTAAGATTTATTGGAAAACAAGTACAGCATTCTGGATTAATAAGTTTGATCATCTAAATGTCAAACAAAAAGAATAAAGAAAGAAAAACAGTTCTAAAACATTATGATAAAAAAAGTATAAAAATAATTATGCTTGTTACACTCGATGATTTATACATTGTATCACCAATTAATACATATAGAAGTGTATAATTTTCTATTCCATATGATTTTCTTGAGATAAAATTTCAGCATATTTCTCAAGTGAAGACTTTAAGACTAATAATTAACATAATTAATTAAATCATTGACATTCTAGGAGAGACTCAACTATATTGGGCAAGCAGTGTGCTGTCGATTATAAATTAACTTATATATAACTTATATATATATGGAAACATATAATTATCATAAACCTAGCAGTGTTTTCCCTGTATTTTCAAAGTAAAGGGTTAGAGATAAGTTGTAACAGGCAGGGCTGAGGTTTATGAACAAAATCTCTGTGGACCTAACAACAAATTTTTATTTCAAAGGGGCATTTTTGTCAATTGAAGCTGTCAATTAATTTGGTCGGTAGCCAGTTCTTAGGGAAAACACTGTAAACCTATAAACATTTTAACATTATTAGACACTGAGTAATGGAATGGATTGTAAAATAAAGGAAAAATGAATACTGATCTACACGATATAAAATATTCTAAACAGAACACATCAATAGTAGAAAAAAAAGAAATATAAAAATCTTCAATATATATTTAACATAAATTAATCATCTCCATGCATACATAACAAAATCACAGATAAGAAACAATATTCAATTAAATGATATGAACCAAGGACTATGTCACTTCCAAATAGAAAACAAATGTCAGAGATGTGACCCACTACTCCTCTGGGAAATTGTGACTAAACAATTCATAAAAATAATGAACTCTGTAATGAACATTTATAATCAAGGCTCAAAATTTTGTGTCTGTCTATATAAAAAAAATTGTAAAGCATATACCTAAAAATTAGCGAGGTACAGTACACAAAAACTTCACTTGTATATGTAATATGTATCAACATGGTCAACTGATGATTGAAATCACATTATCTTGCAAACACATTAAAAACAACTCCATAAATTAAATTGAAAATCAATATGCACAATAATATGTTAAAGATGTTGGATGAGAAAATGCAAATGCTTCTTTAACTTTCTGTTCAAATATTTTAAACTCTTGGAAACTCTTGTAGTTGAGAAAATAGCTTTTTGTTCTTTTTATTTAAAATCAAATGCAAACTGATATGTTAAGTAAAAATTTACAGTGGAAAAAAAAACATTTACTCTTAGAAGAAGTGACCTAATATATATTTTCCATTAAGAAAAAATGTCCACCAGTTATATCAGTGTTTGAAACTCACTGTAAAATAAGCTAGACATGCAGGGCTGACAGCCAGTGAAAGTTGTCAGCCCTGTAAAAAATGTACTAGACCCCAAAAAATAATTGCTGCTTAAAAAATTCAGCAAAAATGTGAATGGGGCCAGATCACCGTATTCAACCATGAACCTATAGGCTGATAAATATTAGTGTTGGCAAATCGGACGATTTTTAGTAACCGGTTACTCGCTCAATCTTCCGATCGAGTACCCGGTTACTCGGATCATTTATTCATATGTATCATTTATCTCATCTTTTACTCATCGGTTCTAATAAAACACAAAGGTATTGTGAATTAACTTTATTTATAAACTTATAAAGAACATGCACGCAATATCTTGAATTTTGAATATAATTATAATCAAAAAATTAATTAAATCAGAAGAAAAATAAATATGCAATGTTTCACGCTATTTTACAATGGCGTTCATAGTTTAACTTTTCAACCCCCGATATATGTCACGATCAAGGAGAATAATTATTAAGAAATTTGAAGTCACGATAACTCCAATTCACATTAATTACATTTTACAGGTATAGAATCAGCTGTTCTTTTAAAATACTTCCAAGTTATACATGTCTTTGGCGGCATCTTTTTAAATCATTTAATGAGGGAATTATAACTTGGGTCTTCAAAACTTGTATAACCTGCTGGCAATCCAATTAAGCTATAAGTTAAGTGTGAAAACCAATCAATCGTATTAGTGAAACCATAGATCATTAAGTCTAACGGTAAAGAAAATTAGAGAAATGTTTATTTGTACGCTTATAAACAAATTAACATTTTATTTTTTAGTTATTTACCATATAAGATGCATTTTATCCGAGTAACCGAATAGCAGTTTTACTAACCGATACTCGCATCGTTCGACGGTTAACCGGTTAACCGGGTACTCGTTGCCAACACTAATAAATATACTACCCGTTTGTTTGTTACACTTTGCCACCAGTACTACTAGTTGATTTGAGAGAGTTTTTATAAACTATCTGAATTTTAATTTAAGAAAATTTTACACGTCCAGCTGGGTGTCAATACATGTAAATATGTCCGCTTGTGATGAAATTTGTGCATCTCGAACGGTCGGGAACAGAGTTATTTCAAATACTGGTTATATTCTAACATCATTATCAATTCAAAATGCTGAGAAAAAACTTTTAAAATATATTATCTCTAAGCCATTGAAATGTAGTTTTCGTAAGTAATAGCCAAGGAAATATAAGAGCTATTAATTCTAAAAATAGAATTGATACCCAAGTACATGTATCCTAGTAGCTATCAACAGTTCAGGAAGAAATGAGTAGAAATGGTGATTATATTCTAATGACAAAATATCTCCTAACACAGGATGCAAGTTGCAGATCCTTCATTTAGGTACAATAAACTCAATGGACAATAGTTCCTTTACCTCATTTCCTATATACATGTTACGTATCATAATTAGGATTACCTGGTATATATTTCCTATCACATAATTTGACCATTAACAGCAAGGATAATAATAAAATTATAATAATTTTTAACATGTCATGTTTTGTTATTTCCTCATTTTTTTTCATAAAATGAAAGATCCTTGTTCAGTTACACTAACAGAAAATGATACATGAACAAAAATTAGCAAGAATAAACTTAATATACATGTATATGTTAAGTTTGCTTTTGCTTTAAACTTTCTTTTGCCAATCTTGATTTCACAATATTATGAAATACCAAAACATTAACAATGCATGCAACTGACAAAATGATAACTGCCCCAAATGTTTCCATAAATGTTGGTTCATCCACAAAAGCTGGGGTTCTGTGATATTTCTCTATATCTAAATGGACTCCGTCAAGCTGTTTCTGGGTGACAAGAATTATACAGATGTGGAAAATCTGATGGCTATGTCCAACAAAGTCAAACTTTCCAGGGAAAAATCGTTGAGGAATATCAGATCCAAAGAAGAAGCCCGCCAGAGCAAACCAGACCATCTGAGCTGAGTGGTGATAGAGACTAACGTCCTCCCCATCTTTATCTAAAAATAAACGATGTAAAATTGGCAGGGAGAGCCACAAATAGATGCTTCCCACTGAACCTATTTGCCAGATTTTTCTTGTAAATGGGTATGGACGTTTGTAGAATACTTTAGAGATGCTGCAACATAAACACACTAATGCAGCTAAAATTACCCCAACTGGAATTGATAACATCTTTAAAGCTGAATTTAGCATAGTGTCATGGATGCAATAAGCATAATGCATGATAGTGCTTCCAAAGCCAAATATACCAATGCCAGCATAATCTATCATAAATCCTGTATAGTGTACTTGCTCAGATTTGTTGGAAAAGCAATGTGCACATGTACTACAGAGATACATAATTATCATAGTTATTAGTCCAGCACTGAGGGGCCACATATGAGGATTTCCAATTAAGTCATACTCATTAGCAAACTCCATGCACCTGGAAATTGTCAACAGTAAACCAATGAGGTGGGTCCAAACATTCATACATTCATTATGCTTTTGAAACATGCTGCAAACGTAATAGATCCATGGCTGATGAGGATGGCGGAATCCAGTCTCGACATGGGGCTCATGGAAAATTACCGGGACATCCTGTTTAGTAGTTGTTGGTCTCAAGAGTGAACTTTGTCGTTTGTGTTTCATGGTGGAAATTTTCTGCAACAAGGAAAACATTTAACATAGAGATTTTAAAGCATTAAATCATCAATCAAATGCAAAAAGCATGGATACTTTATATGCTGCAGCTGAAATTAAATTTCAATAAATATTAGGCTATTTTTCTGCAATAACAGATCACTACACAGCTATCATTAGCCCCAGTATACCAGTAGTCTTATTGAAGTGAAATTTTAAGCTATCAAAATTATGGAAATGCAAAATCAAATTTAAATCTTATAACTACAGCAACCACCAACGCCCTATGACTACGGACACAGAAATCAGCTGATCGATCTCGAGATTGAGTTTCAGTATGAGACTGATTCTAGCGATCGAAAAAATAAGAAACAGCAGAGAAACTCAAAAAATGGATACCGGCTTCTTCAAAATCTTCCAAAATTGTCCCTCAGGTATATTTCCCACTAACGTTGTTCCTGGCTTGCGGTCACAGTGTGATATCCGAGATCCGGATACTTCTGATAAACCTACCTTATTTCCGGTTTTACTCTTTTAGATAACTTGTACGATAGAAAGGTTGATAATGGAGAAAGATCAAAGAGACTGAGACTGAGTAACTGTAACAGATTAACGTTACAAAGGTTGCTTTTGTTACTACATTTGAATTGGTTAGTATGCAATCAACGTTAAAAAACTCAAAGAAAAAAAGGTTTTAAATGATAATTGTACATAAATTGGTTGTTTTATGGATAGAACTTCATCAGCTCGAATTTCCTCTGTGTTTTCTTGTGTTTTTTTTTTCTTTTTGCTAACTTACTTCTCTTGTTTGCAACCTTAATTTGAAAGTTTATGCACCTTCTTTAATATACTGTATTATAAATAAATTAAGATTTTAGATTTTTAAGGCACAAATACAATCATGATATCCTCACCATGTTTAATATCTTAACTGATGTATCACCAGAACATATCTTAACAAGCTAATTCAGAGAATTCGTGTCCCCCGCTTAGGGAAAAAGTCGGCTCCCCCTGACTGAATTTGTAGAATTATTAATTGTATACATGTATACATGTATGTCAATATGCATATAAAGATTTGATTGCTTATTCTTCATTATGTGTATAGAAGATTCTTTTTATATGGAATTTTTATCACACTGTAATGATGATTTTATAACCTCACAAATTTTTCATTTCACATGCTGAATACTATCATTAAGTAAAAAAAAAAAGTATAAAAAAAAAAACAAAAAAAAATAAAAGTACGGGGGTTCGAGTCAGAGGACCTCTCACACTTGATGCAACTAGATATTAAAATTTAAAAAAAGTATTAGTTGAGTTACATTAATACAATCATGATATCTTCACCATATTTAATATCTTAACTGATGTAAAAATAGCGACATGTAATACTATAAATACTAATAAAAAGCTTTAGAATTTTACATTCAGCTGAAATAATAATATTAATGTATAAATTTACGACCTTGAACTTTAACCTTTTTCAAAACTAGTAGCAGGGAGTTGCTAGCATTGCAATGAGCCTGTAATAGTGTTAATTATAGATATTTATAAATAATAAACCTTTCTTTCAACATTAACATCACTGATATTTGGAAAAAAAAGAGATTTAAAGGGCTTTATTTAAAATAAAATAGAAATTAAAGTAAATATTTAAAAGTGAATAAAACATGTGAATCCATTGCTGCAAAAGTGGAAAATAACCTCTCCTGATTGAATTTCCTTTATGTGGAGTGTTTAGAAGAAAATCTACTTGATATGGATTTCCTTTATTTCCTAAAACTGCTGACTTTTTAAAAATAGTTTTACTCACACTTGAAAAAGTATAAAAATTATTTTGTCCCACTTGTGAAATATATACTGTATCCAATTACAAAACATTGAATGCATTCTTTTTGTTTTATCAGCTTTTAACATTCAGTTCTGTATTGCAGCAGATATTTCCTTTATGAAAGAGAATGTGTTATAAATGTAGATGCTTATAGGTATTTGCTCCCAAGTTCCTTGTTCTATTTTGATATTTTAATTTCCTCAAACTCTGAATATAAAACAGGTGATATTTTAAAAAAAATTATACAACATTGACAGTTATTAACTTTTACTATAGATAAAGCTGCAACATAAAAGGAAATTCCTCAGGAACATTCATGTAGACTCACCGAGTTTTATTTTAAGTGAAACATCTCTAAAGCAACTGAAGAATAAAATAAAAACTTTCTTCCTTATTGTGTTAGTGTTTCCCTTTTTAGCTCACCTGAGCCGAAGGCTCAAGTGAGCTTTTCTGATCACATTTTGTCCGGCGTCCGTCTGTCTGTCTGTCTGTCCGTCTGTCTGTAAACTTTTCACATTTTTGACTTCTTCTCAAGAACCGCTGGGCCAATTTCAACCAAACTTGCCACAAAGCATCCTTAGGTGAAGGGGATTCAAGTTTGTTCAAATGAAGGGCCACGCCCTCATTCAAGGGGAGATAATTGGGAATTAATGAAAATTTGGTGGTATGTTTTAAAAATCTTCTTCTCAAGAACCACTGTGCCAGGAAAGATAAAACTTATGGGGAAGCATCCTCAGGTAGTGTAGATTCAAGTTTTTTCAAATCATGACCCCCTGGGGTAGGGCAGGGCTACAATGGCCGACCAAAATTTTACATAGAAATATATAGGAAAATTCTTTAAAAATCATCTTCTCAAGAATAACAAAGCCATGATTGATCATATTTATATGGAAGCATCCTCAGATAGTTGTGATTCAAGTTTGTTCAAATCATGACCCCTGGGGGTAGGGCGGGGCCACAATGGCCGACCAAAGTTTTACATAGAAATATATAGGAAAATTCTTTAAAAATCTTCTTCTCAAGAATAACAAAGCCATGATTGATCATATTTATATTGAAGCATCATCAGCATACATGTTAACTCTACCGATTTAGGCGGGAGTCTACCGCTTTTTTACTCCATCTCCTGCCTACCGATTTTATGTGTAAATCTACCACTTTTCTAGTCGCTTGGGTATCCATTTTTGAAGCCACTAATCATGAAATCTCGTTAGATATCGTGTGATTTGACCCGGAATCATACAAACGCTTTTTTTTGTACCGATGTGTACATAGATTTGAAGCACGTATTTGACAACGACAACAGCACAAAATCAGTGATTACATTGGTTACGATAAATTTCGTCGACATTACTGCCATGAAAAAGGAGATACAGCATTTTAGAATTGGATGAAAACCTTTACTATAGAAATATATAGTCAATAGAAAATTCTTGACCAAATGAGGCACATCTTCTTCTCAAGGAAATCCAAATAACAAATATAGGGACTATAGATCTGATTAAACTTTGTCATCATTTGTTGTGTTTGACAACTGAATTATATTGCTTCTTGGCTATAAGCATCTATTTCTTTGCAATAGATATTTAAGATTACCGGGGTAATAATTGTATTTTCATGTAAAACCATACATGTATATTACATGCTATATATCTTCATAAATCCAAGTGTAAATCAACACGCGCAATGCTACCGCTTTCGTGGTCAGAATCTCCCTATTTTTCATCACAATAGGTTAACATGTATGTCATCAGGTAGTGTCAATTCAAGTTTGTTCAAATCATGACCCCCGGGAGTAGGGCGGGGCCACGATGGCCGACCAAAGTTTTACATAGAAATATATAGGAAAATTCTTTAAAATCTTCTTCTCAAGAATAACAAAGCCATGATTGATCATATTTATATGGAAGCATCCTCAGGTAGTGTAGATTCAAGTTTTTTCAAATCATGACCCCTAGGGGTAGGGTGGGGCCACAATGGCCGACCAAAGTTTTACATAGAAATATATAGGAAAATTCTTTAAAAATCTTCTTCTCAAGAATAACAAAGCCGTGATTGATCATATTTATATGGAAGCATCCTCAGGTAGTGTAGATTCAAGTTTGTTCAAATCATGACCCCCGGGGGTAGGGCGGGGCCACAATGGCCGACCAAAGTTTTACATAGAAATATATAGGAAATTCTTATAAATCTTCTTCTCAAGAATAACAAAGCCATGATTGATCATATTTATATGGAAGCATCCTCAGGTAGTTGTGATTCAAGTTTGTTCAAATCATGACCCCCGGGAGTAGGGCGGGGCCACAATGGCCGATCAAAGTTTTACATAGAAATATATAGGAAAATTCTTTAAAAATCATCTTCTCAAGAATAGCAAAACCATAACAGTTCAAATGTTTACTTTTGGATTTCAACTTTTCAATAATAAACCAATTTCTACTTTTTCCTAGCTACAGTGCTCAGGTGAGCGATGTGGCCCATGGGCCTCTTGTCTACATATATTGCCATTTGGTATCTAGTAAAGAAATCAGATGATACCAGAAAAGAGGTGAAGTATCAATTTATTTGCACATATCCTTAAATAGGAAGCTTATATGTAGATTATTAATTGAAGACTTTCATCATTCAAGTAAATACAATGTACATTAATTTCTTTAAAATATCTTTTTTTTATACCAGGTAGTTTCACTTTATATAAATTGATTCCAAATTAACTCAAAAGAATATATATTACATGCAGATATAATGCTTTTTTTTTTTTTTTTTTTTTTCATATTTTGTTTATGTTTTTTATGTTATTTCTCTTTGTTGCAACTTATCAAGATGCATTAAGAAAAAAAAAAACTTGAAAGAATTTTTCTGACTAAAAATGAAAATTGTATAGGTATCTGAAATTTTTCGTACACTTAATATTTTTTTCTTAAATTGTGGAAAGTCCAATAAGCAAAATTTAAATTTAGATTCCTGTTTCAAATTTAGTGCTTCATGTATGATAATGTCAATCTACATCCTTTAGTTCCAGAGCTAGAAGAGGCAAGCAGAGAGTCAGTAGAACCACTGAAAACATACCGGTAATTAACCAAGACTTATTACAGGTTACTACAGGTATGTTACTTACATTTGTATTCTCTACTTATATAAGCATTTTACATACATGTATATTAAAATCATTTTTGCATGTCAGCAGTCACATACTTAATGAATGGCTTAAATAATCTGACTTTATTTTTTGTACAGTATGACCAAGTGCCCCAGTAATATTTGAATCATATTGTTTTACATCAATTTGAAACACTTTTATCCTTTAGGCAATATCTGTTGGTTAATTTATGTTGAAAAATATTGCCTTATTGGGTTATAAAAGTACATTCTATAGTGGAAAAATTATTTTGAGTCTCATTTAATTGTATTTTAAGACAATGTTTTGGGTGCTTGCAGTGCTGTTTACAAAGGTACATTGTTTATAAAGAAGCCTAAATGGCCCTCAAGTATTGACCTATACTGGCTGTACATTGGTATTACCGGTACATGAGCTTGTAGAAAGAAAATCAAGATATGTATTTGGCAGTGATGCAACATCCTTTTGATTTTTTAAAAATTATGTGTCCTCTTATGCAGTATGCTGCACAATATTATGATAACCCTTTAGTGAGGGCCTATCATAAATTTTTACAAGCCACTAGATGTATAATATTTAATGAGGAGAAAAAAATTACTGTGACTGTAAGTGTTATCCAGTACTTCTCATTTACTGATGACAGGTCAAGTGATAAAATGGTGATATACATAAGATCAGGAAATGTTTTCTTAGGAATAAATGGAAAGTTTGAATTAGTTTACCAATATCAGCACATCAAGTTGAAGAGAACTGAAGGCTAAGATATTAGCTTTTTCCAAGAATACATGTTTGTATATTTAAAAATGACGATGTTTGAGTTCTAGGTCATCTTTATGTTCCCAATTTTTCACCATCATGAAAAAAACAGAGCACTTCCTAATAAGGCCATTCCAAGTTTTTTCTATGTTTAGCGTCCGCGTGCGCCTTGGTTTTTGACACCACATATGAGAAAAAACACACAACCACATAATTTGGAACCTGCTGGACTCTCCCCAGGTTCTGGGATAACAACTAATAACCTGCTGGGCTCCCCCCAGGTTATATTTTAATCTATGTATTTAATTCAGAGAGCAGTCCCCAAGATGCCAAAGTTTTTTGTAATGTATTTTTATAACAGTATTTGTTTTTAATTTATTTGTACTCAACCTTGTGTTGTACATAGTGTTTTTTGATTTATTATGTGATGTGTTCATTTTAATAAATCTAAACTTTTACCTTTTGTCATGTTGTGTATAAAGTGATAAATTTAGTCAAAATTTTTGAATTTTGTAAATTTCTCCAAATAATTCTGTACAGTAAGTTTTATTGGGTGTGTTGTAAGCATTTAATCCGTTGATTTTGCTGAAGAATTATAGATATTTCTTCTATTAAAGCAGTTTAGTTAGATCAAATCATTTGAAGAACGTCATTTTTATGACTTCTAAAGCTTGTGTTTCATGTTTTGGCTTGTGTGTTTGTTGCGAATAGGTAGGTAGGTTTTTGAAAGATGAGTGGATGCTAAACAGAGAAAAAACTTGGAATGGCCTAACTGTGAAACCCCTTGCTTGTTAAACATTTAAATGCATTAAAGTTGAAATTTCAAGTAATACTTTGAAGTCTCTTCAATACTTAGCCCTCAGCTAAATGGCCTCACTTTTTTTGTTGAAAATTTGGAACATATATCTAATTAGCAATTGAAAATGATCATGATGAATTAATGTGTTTTCAATTTCACATGGTGCTTGCCAGTGATGAATCATTCACAGATGTTTAATCTACCATTAGTGGAAACTCAGTTTTCTCTTGCTTTATATATTTCAATTATGATATATTATAGCAATCCACCCATGTCTGTTCACGCTGAAATATTACACCTCCTAGCTTTGTGCACATCAGTCTCGCTTCATTAACAAATTGTGCGATACATTATCGAAAGTTCATACAGACAGAGAGAAACCCACGTCAAAAAGTCAAAAGGCCCGGACAAAATGTCAACTGCTCTTTGTTGGTTCAAATCGTAGTAGGAGTATAGAGTGTGGTAGGAAGCCGGGGCGATTTTTCTCTAACATAAGATGTTGGCAACATTAAATGCTGCGGAATTTCTGTAGATTTACTGATAACAATGAAGTAAAACCATGTGGATGTAAAAATCTGGCTGTGCATTATCAGAGGCAGAAAAAATTTTCTGTGTGCAGGATAAAATAATCCATCATTGATTGTGGGCACGTTACGGTCCAGTAAGTATTCATCTCTATAATAATAACTGCCGTTATTGTCATTTTCCTATATGATTGTTTATTATGGTTCTGGGGTTGATAACTGGAGGTAACTGGCCTTTTTGTACAAGTATTGTCCTGATAATGGTGGAGATTAGGTGTGTAGGTTTGTATGTAACAGATTGTACAGATGTCTTTGATTTGTGTATTAATGGCAGTGACAGCTACATGTTGACATCTTGTTTTGTAAGGAAACAAGACTTTAAGGTCTTACACAGTTTATATTATTCAGAAAATGATGTTTTAATGTACCTTCTGGTTGTTTTGCATTTGAACTAAATGTATAGTTCTTTTTTTTTTTTTTCACAAAAAAATAGGATTGTGTTTATCTATAGGGAGGTTCCAAATCTCATTTTCTCTGTTTTTGTTATCATGTGGAGGTAATAAGATTAATTCTTTGGCTGTTATTAATGTTGCCCCTTTTTACCCATGTGCCATACATCTTTTCTTTGCAATGAGACATGTACTTTTTACATCCATGTTTCAAAACTCTATTTGGATTACTACATGTACATTGCTTAAGGCCTTTTTGCTTGAACAGGTGCATTAGAAATTGTAACCAGTCTCAAGTTACTTAGGAAGTGTATTAATCTTGATTTTCAAAATATAGGAAAATTTCATTGATAGTGAAACATTCATTTTATGATATAATGTGCATAATATGTATAGGGAAAGTTCCATAGATTGCAGTGATGAGTGTTTTCATAAAATGATGGAGATCGATACATCCTTTGAACAGCTGATCAAAGGATTCTAAGTTGCAGTAACGTTTAAGGGTAGCTAATTTCATGATGAATATCTACATACCTGGAATACCTCTCACAGCCAGTCTCTCGTATATTTCAGTTTGACCTTGGATGAAGGGCAAGGTTATTCATTAGAATAAAAACTTGACCTATTTGATTTAATACACTGTAAATGTTAAATTTTTGCTGCCAGAGTAAGGCATGTGTCATCCTCAGCATTTTGAAGACGGCTAACAAAGCTAAGAAAGATATTTTTTTTTACCCATGATTCACATGGATCATATATCATAAAAGCATATTTTCATGCTCTTTGCCTTATATGGTATATATAATTCCATTGTGTACCTCCTTTTTTTGGTGTTGATTGAACAGATACACATGTATTTGGAATTTCCATGCACAGAAAATCTTGGAGATGGCCATTTATTCTTTGACATGTTGGGTATCTGTCTCTTATCCAAAAATCCTCCTATACTATTGGATAAGATTTAATACAGTAAAACTCATTTGATATGAACACGGATATTGCGAATTCACGGATATAGCGAAGTGATCTTGGATCCCCAGCTATATAAACTTAATGAATTTCTTCTACAGATGTATAACGAATCATGGATATAGCGAAGTAATTTCATAGGTCCCAGTGACTTCATTATAACCAAGTTTTGCTGTATAACCTTCACAGATTCTTCATGATATAGCACATTGTAAATCTCCTATGTGTTGGTAATGTTCTGGGTTCATACTTCATGTAAGAAGTCACGAAATGAGATGAAATGGGTTGGTGGGTGGGGCAATTGTCCAAGACAGTGCTTCTGGTAGAGTCAGCGGCATTTAGCGGCATTTCTCCAAGACAGACCTTCTGGTAGAGTCAGCGGCATTTGTCCAATACAGACCTTCTGGTAGAGTCAGCGGCATTTAGCGGCATTTGTCTAAGACAGACCTTCTGGTAGAGTCAGCGGCATTTAGCGGCATTTGTCCAAGACAGACCTTCTGGTAGAGTCAGCGGCATTTAGCGGCATTTGTCCAATACAGACCTTCTGGTAGAGTCAGCGGCATTTAGCGGCATTTGTCCAAGACAGTGCTTCTGGTAGAGTCAGCGGCATTTGTCCAAGACAGACCCTCTGGTAGAGTCAGCGGCATTTAGCGGCATTTGTCCAAGACAGACCCTCTGGTAGAGTCAGCGGCATTTAGCGGCATTTGTCCAAGACAGACCCTCTGGTAGAGTCAGCGGCATTTAGCGGCATTTGTCCAAGACAGACCCTCTGGTAGAGTCAGCGGCATTTAGCGGCATTTGTCCAAGACACACCCTCTGGTAGAGTCAGCGGCATTTAGCGGCATTTGTCCAAGACACACCCTCTGGTAGATTCAGCGGCATTTGTCCAAGACAGACCCTCTGGTAGAGTCAGCGGCATTTAGCGGCATTTGTCCAAGACAGACCCTCTGGTAGAGTCAGCGGCATTTAGCGGCATTTGTCCAATACAGACCCTCTGGTAGAGTCAGCGGCATTTAGCGGCATTTGTCCAAGACAGACCCTCTGGTAGAGTCAGCGGCATTTAGCGGCATTTGTCCAAGACAGACCCTCTGGTAGAGTCAGCGGCATTTAGCGGCATTTGTCCAAGACAGACCCTCTGGTAGAGTCAGCGGCATTTAGCGGCATTTGTCCAAGACAGACCTTCTGTTCTTTTTCCATGGATTTACTGATATACGAGGGGCATTTCAAAAGTTCTGGCAACTGTTTAATAAAAGATTAACCGTTTTACGGAAATTATTGAGTTTGATATCATTGAAAAGATCAGAAAAATATACACATATTGTGACGTCACTTTATAATTTTTATGACGTAATAACTCCGAAAATGACGTCAGAATATAGAATGTCTAGCATACTGAAAAGTCTCGTTTTTATCCACATGAGACGATCGTAAAAGTTCTGTCAAAGGCTTATTTGAAAAAATATTTCAAAGAAAATTTGAATTTGAAAAGAGGTAGAGTAGGACTATGATAGTGTTTATCAGCAATTCCATTATTCATTGTATGGATTGTTTACGAGCACGGTTTATGTCCGGTTTTGCTATCATAGACATTCATTTAAGATTTTTATTTACATGATACGGCTGACTTTTCGGTCTTTTATATAGCTCTCCATTGTTTGAAATAAAACATGTTCTGTATTAAACTGAAGTATATTAATGCAGTTTTCATCAAATATATTTTGAGTAACAGAACTCTTACCGTTTACGAATAAACTGTAATAATTCCAATCTTAATTTTATTTATCGATTCCCTGTGTTCTGATTGGACGAAAACAAATTCAAGAAAAAGTTTACACATCGATGAATTCTTCAATCAGAACTACTTTCTTGACTGTTGTAAAAACAATGAAAACAGATACTTCTAGTCCGTTTTAGCTACAAGAAACTTGAAATAAAAAATAAATGAATGATCGAATGAATAAAAAAGGACTGACAGACGGGAATATTATGTTTATGTCACTGTCGCATCACGAGTGTGAATTTTAAAAACTCGCTGATCATGCTGTCATTTTCTCGACGTTCCATATCAGCTCAGTTGGTATCGTTGTGATAGGGAAAAGAAACGTACCTCAGACTCTTGCCTTTCTGGCATCAAATTCATATGTTTACATCCTACAGATCCCATATTCTCCCTAAATCTTTTAACGAACCAGAGCAAATCGAGGACGTCGTCGGTCTTCAACTTTCGTCATGACGTCAACATGGCCATGGTCAAGGACGAATTATTCTGGAGAATACGCGTATTTACGATATTTGTTGACTTAAACAACATTAAATGAATTTTTATAAGTTTATTTATTGATTGTTTTGACAATTTAAGTTGGATTTTATCGATATTCATCTTGTACACGTTTCTTTGTGGCATCGGTGGCATTAAAGTATTCCTACGCCGTACAAAATAACGGATTGTATGGCGGCCTCAAAGGGAAATAATTTTAATAATTTAAAAACTTCGTAATTGGAATTATAAGAATTAAACGTTCTTTTTTCAGAATTTATCGATGTGTAAACTCTGCCTTTTTACTCACAAACTTTACATAAAAGTGCTTCGCACTTTTATTCAGTTTGTGAGCAAAAAGGCAGAGTTTACACATCGATAAATTCTGAAAAAAGAACGTTTAATCCTATACTAAATCTTGTCCCCGACTGGATTCTGTGTGTATTTTTTCATATAAATTCAACTTCGGCACCCCAAAACTCACTACTGCTTTTGACTTTTGAATCCAAAAAATGAATATACGTTACTCAGACATGTAAAGTCTTATTTATTTTCCATGCATTAAAATTTGCGAATATGTGGAGGTACGGTGGGGTTACAACTGCGCCGCCACCATTTTGGATTTTACGCGAAAATATTGGGCACACTAAACATAACTTCTCTTGAGCCTTCATCAATCCCACAAATCTGGTTAAAACACCTGACGAATTTATCCCATCTATGTTTGTAACACGATCGCCTATTTTTCTTTGATTGTCAACTTTGTCTTTTTCTCACATTTAGGTCTCTTTTACGCAAAAGTTTGAGCGAAATTCGATAAAACCATGCTAATTTTGACACTCGCTAAAACCATTTCAGAACAAGAAAGTCTCCAAATTAGAATACCATATGACAGATTGTAGTCTATGTAAACATTCCACCAACTGGCATTTGCGTTCGTTAACTTGCGTCCGAGTAATGAGCAAAATTTGTCTTGAAAATTTTAATTTGATTAAATGTGTCTTTTGTTACGTCATTTTTATTGTCAGTATGCTAAACATTCTATATTCTGACGTCATTTTCGGAGATATTACGTCATAAAAATTATAAAGTGACGTCACAGTATGTGTATATTTTTCTGATCTTTCCAATGATATCAAACTCAATAATTTCTGTAAAACGGTTAATCTTTTATTAAACAGTTGCCAGAACTTTTGAAATGCCCCTCGTACAGTAATTAATGGAGAGATGGTTTACAATTTTATGTATGAAAGATACTTAAATAGTATAATAATATTTGCTTTTCCTTAATGACAGGGACTTTCTCAATTAGTAATATATATATATATTTTTTCATTTGATTTGGTGGTATTTCCAGTATTATTAAAAAAATATTACCCCAGTAATTAAATATCAGTTTAAATTGTACAAAGAGCTCTTTGTACTTTGGTAGTATATTTGAAATAATTCAATTAACAGCTTTATCTTGGTCAACACTAGCCATAAGCATCATGCTGATTAGCAATTTACAGTTAATGATATCTTGCAGTCAGATACAGACAAAATTACCACCATTATAACAAAACAGAAGATGATTAGGGAAAAGGTGTCAAACATCTGGTTTCATGCATTTAATATTGCTCGATTATCTAATTATTATTAATAAATTAGAAGTACCCCATGTATAACATATTAATTATTAAGTTATACTTATAAAAAGTTGCAAAATAAAATACCAATTAAAGAAAATAATGTGTTTACTCCATCAATTACAGAAACATGCAGAAGAAGCTTTACTTTAGAATTATAAGTAGCCTTGTTTAATTTTTTCAACAAATATGAAGATCTGTCTTGGAAAAATGCTGCTGACTTTATCAGAACGTCTGTGTTGAACAAATGCCGCTGACTCTACCAGAGGGGTCTGTCTTGGACAAATGCCGCTAAATGCCGCTGACTCTACCAGAGGGTCTCTCTTGGACAAATGCCGCTGACTCTACCAGAAGGTCTGTCTTGGACAAATGCTGCTAAATGCCGCTGACTCTACCAGAAGGTCTGTCTTGGACAAATGCCGCTAAATGCCGCTGACTCTGCCAGAAGGTCTGTCTTGGACAAATGCCGCTAAATGCCGCTGACTTTGCCAGAGGGTGTGTCTTGGACAAATGCCGCTAAATGCCGCTGACTCTACCAGAGAGTCTGTCTTGGACAAATGCCGCTAAATGCCGCTGACTCTACCAGAGGGTCTGTCTTGGACAAATGCCGCTAAATGCCGCTGACTCTACCAGAGGGTCTGTCTTGGACAAATGCCGCTAAATGCCGCTGACTCTACCAGAAGGTCTGTCTTAGACAAATGCCGCTAAATGCCGCTGACTCTACCAGAAGGTCTGTATTGGACAAATGCCGCTGACTCTACCAGAAGGGTCTGTCTTGGACAAATGCCGCTAAATGCCGCTGACTCTACCAGAGGGTCTCTCTTGGACAAATGCCGCTGACTCTACCAGAAGGTCTGTCTTGGACAAATGCTGCTAAATGCCGCTGACTCTACCAGAAGGTCTGTCTTGGACAAATGCCGCTAAATGCCGCTGACTCTGCCAGAAGGTCTGTCTTGGACAAATGCCGCTAAATGCCGCTGACTTTGCCAGAGGGTGTGTCTTGGACAAATGCCGCTAAATGCCGCTGACTCTACCAGAGAGTCTGTCTTGGACAAATGCCGCTAAATGCCGCTGACTCTACCAGAGGGTCTGTCTTGGACAAATGCCGCTAAATGCCGCTGACTCTACCAGAGGGTCTGTCTTGGACAAATGCCGCTAAATGCCGCTGACTCTACCAGAGGGTCTGTCTTGGACAAATGCTGCTAAATGCCGCTGAACTCTACCAGAAGGTCTGTGTTGGACAAATGCCGCTAAATGCCGCTGACTCTACCAGAGGGTGTGTGTTTGACAAATGCCGCTAAATGCCGCTGACTCTACCAGAGGGTCTGTCTTGGACAAATGCCGCTAAATGCTGCTGACTCTACCAGAGGGTCTGTCTTGGACAAATGCCGCTAAATGCCGCTGACTCTACCAGAGGGTCTGTCTTGGACAAATGCCGCTAAATGCCGCTGACTCTACCAGAGGGTGTGTGTTTGACAAATGCCGCTAAATGCCGCTGACTCTACCAGAGGGTGTGTGTTTGACAAATGCCGCTAAATGCCGCTGACTCTACCAGAGGGTCTCTCTTGGACAAATGCCGCTAAATGCCGCTGACTCTACCAGAGGGTGTGTGTTTGACAAATGCCGCTAAATGCCGCTGACTCTACCAGAGGGTCTGTCTTGGACAAATGCCGCTAAATGCCGCTGACTCTACCAGAGGGTCTGTCTTGGACAAATGCCGCTAAATGCCGCTGACTCTACCAGAGGGTCTGTCTTGGACAAATGCCGCTAAATGCCGCTGACTCTGCCAGAAGGTCTCTCTTGGACAAATGCCGCTAAATGCCGCTGACTCTGCCAGAGGGTGTGTCTTGGACAAATGCCGCTAAATGCCGCTGACTCTGCCAGAGGGTCTGTCTTGTAGAAATGCTGCTAAATGCCGCTGAACTCTACCAGAAGGTCTGTGTTGGACAAATGCCGCTAAATGCCGCTGACTCTACCAGAGGGCCTGTGCTGGCCAAATGCCGCTAAATGCCGCTGACTCTACCAGAGGGTCTGTCTTGGACAAATGCCGCTAAATGCCGCTGACTCTACCAGAGGGTCTGTCTTGGACAAATGCCCTAAATGCCGCTGACTCTACCAGAGGGCCTGTGCTGGACAAAGCCACTGAGTTTATCAGAGAGTCTGCCTTGGACAAATGCTGCTAAATGCAGCTGACTCTACCAGTGAGTCTGTGCTGGACAAATGTGATGGTATGATGTTGTTTGCCATGATTTTCGTGACAACTTACATGAAGGAATAGCCATGTTCTGATAGGACAGTTCTTTGATTTTTTTCTGTAGCAATGCATGGACTTTGCTATCATTCTCATGGGAGTAAGGGGGGTATAATTTTTGTGAGCTCAGTGCTTATGGTACCACTAGTTACGATGTAATTTTCATATTTTAAATGTATGTTTTGAGATACATGTACCAGTATATATATGTTGTTCCTCTAAGCATAGTGTTGAGATTTGCATGTATCATTGGGTATATGAATCATCATACATGTCATTCCAAGTTAATAAGAGTCTTTTGAATATAAACTCTGGCCATAATCATCAAATCTATTGTGATTTTGTCAAGTTCTGAATAACTAAACTGAGATGTCATAGTCATATGCCAACTTTATAAAAAAAACATATGATGGTTCATTTGACAGTTCAATGAGCTAATTTTCTATGAAGAAGCCTAATCTTTTTGCCAAGAAGCTTTTATCAATAACAAGATATGATTATTGATATAGTAATTTTTTATTTGACTAAAAAATCAGTGTGAATAAAGGAAAACAGGTTTTATTGCAATATCAGATTTATTGATTTGGCAAAACAATTTCCTGTCAAGTAAAGCAGTATTGGTACATCGTCTTTTGAAGCCCCTGACCCATTTATTGATCTTATTGAATGAGAATTTTAAAAAAAAAAAATCCTGTATGCTTTTGAAATGTTTGTCCTGTGTAAATGATGCACATTTTATAGATTTTGATCTGATATCATTCATTAGCCTTATGTTTTTGTCAGAATGACTTTGCATGGACATGCAGTTTATCTTTAAGTAGTGAATTATTTTTAAAATAGGGCTTAGCAATTCTTAAATTACACATTTCTTTTATTAAATAGAGCTGAAATGTCTTTTAAGAATCAGATTTATTTCGACCACGGGATGTATTAAATGGAGGTATTTTGGCGCTTAAGGTGTATAAAGTGGTGACATTAAAGAATAGAAATGTGAGAAATTTGATTGACTGGGCCTCAAAATACTGCCATTGTAGACAAACCAGATGGAGCCTGGTATGACTATAGGGCTGTATTAATTACCTGTAGAGGATAAAGGTGCAGTATATATTTATCACAATAATTATGTCAATAAAACATAAGCGCGCGACTGGTGAAGTCAGTGAATGTCAAACGGCCTTAAGTCCCCAAAGGATAAAGACAGAGTCAACACTGCAGTTTATTGTATGATCTGGAAATTATGACTGCACAAAATCTATTGTTTACCTTTGGGCAAGGCTATTTTGTGGATGAATGAATTTGTACTAATGCAGATTTTTACACTAGGTAAATCGATCAAGCCCAAATTGATATTTAAATCGCTAATGAAGATTTTGAATAACGGCACATGTCACATTATATGAATAAAAAGACAATAACAGGGAAGAATGGGGAGAGAGAGAAAGAAGGCAAGTCGGAGCTGAACGAAAATGCATCATTCCCTGGTTTAAAGCAGACGGCTGTTGATTATGGTGGAGAAATCAATATGCTGGATAATTCCCATTTCCCAGCAGCCTAGGATGAGGGAACAAAGTAATTGCGCCACAAGTGAAGATGACACTACGGTTTCTCTGTGAAATATTTTTTCTGTGATGAAGAGATAGTTGTGTGTGTTTTTCTTTAGTGACAGTTTTTTTTTCATCAAAAGGATACCATTGATCTTACTACTGTGTACATTATGAAGTAAAATGAAACGAAAACATTTGAAGGAGGAAATGGTAATTATGTGTGTTAATCGGGTGACAGGCTTATCTGATGGTGACCTCGTAATGGGATAATTACTGTTTTACATGGAGCTGTCTGACCAGAGGGGATAGAGCCATTATCTCTGCTTGTACCCACACACTGACAACAAAAGCAGGGAGGTGAGAATCACTCAGACTAATTGACCATGACCAATTCTACAAATTCTTCAAAGACAACATACCCCATAGGAGATGTAGGCCTACCTCACCTAGTCTATCTAACCCACGAGGGAACACTGACCAGTATCTGCACCCATCGCCCGCCCCCACAGACCTACGAGGGGGACCAGACTTCCTCCCAGCGCTGCTGGGGCTGGCTTTATTCTTGCTGCTGCTGCCATTTTAAGACCATGAAACTGTCCCATGCTAAAGGAATCTCAAAACGACTCTCCGAGGTATTGTCATGTACATGTTAAGATTTTAATGTGAGGGTAAGGGCGTGTGTATGTTGAGTATCTCCTCATGTATTACCCCATATAATAGTACTTACAACGTCATAAATGTAGCTTGTTCATAAATTATTCAAGTTTCTTCACCCCATTTGGACGATGGCAATCACTTTGTTGTGTATTATATAATTATATAAGTACCCTTATTGGCTAAGGCAGTCATTTTCACAACATGGCTACACAAGCCTTTGATTCAATGATTTCCTTATTTGTTTAAAATGCTAGAGGGGACACCATCCTATTTCTAGTTATTTGGTTTAAATTGTATGTTTGGGGACTAATCCATTGTTTGTTTATCTATTGTTGAAGTTTAATTCGATTCCCATACAGAGACATGCAATTATAACACGTAATGTGATTTGTAACAGAAATCCTCTTTAAGTAATCCTCAATTTTGAATTGACAGTTGACCCATGTTCTGAATGGCTGCCTCATTCTCTTGTATTTACGAACATATATGTATATTTAAAGCATCAAACCTTAATTACATACAAAAACAGAACCTCTATCTACGGTATGGTAGATTTTCATTAACAATGTTTGCCACTCTATTGATCACAAGACAACCTCTTTGTGATCTGTGACCCTCTTATTGCAAATTTATAGGATAAGTTCGAACATATCTAATAAGGAATGGATTATCTTTGTGATATGAATGGAATACATTGATTGTTAGTATAAGACCCCACTTGATCATTGATCCACATTTCTGATTTTCTGCACTTTAAATTTCATTATAAACTGTTTCATGTGGGTTCTTTATTTCCAATCTTTTAACCACAAGATTTATGGACATGAACTGACAAGGGGTTAAATTAATAATTCATATATATCTTGTTTGAAGTATGGCACCTTGTTTGACAATCGTTTGTTTGTGTGTCTGTGAGGCAGGAAGGAAAAGTGTACGTTTTTTTGTGAATAATATAATTTAGCTTTTCCTAAACAGCAGGACGCGTTATGAGAAAATCTGGTTTGCAGTGGCTCAAAGTTTGCTGCGTGTAATTGTGTAACAAGGAATGTGGGCTTCACATTATTATGTGAACTCTTTTTTTTTTCTGAAAACCTAATCATCCATCAATATTTATAATGTGTTATTTCTTTACTTGACAGGCAGATTGCATTGCCGGGCCTTCAGTATTGTATTGATCATTGTACGGGCTTTGTTATGAATCATAAAAAATAAAAACCTAACTCTTTTCAGTATTGTCCGATGGGATAGTTTAAGAAATTGGCACCTTACAAAAAACAGGAACCCCAGATATTGTGCCGCTTAAAAGATTTTTCTAGTTTGTTGTATATGTGATGGTGAAAGGTACATGTATGTTAATGTTGAATTCTTGTCAAATTTACTGAAGATGTATACAGAATATATATTAGTAATTTGTTTTGTATAGTAATCCATTAGAATTTTTTTCTATAATTTTGTTTATAACGTCCTTTGCATTGCTATGTATTGTGCACCCACTCAAAACCAAAACAAGTTGCCAGAAAAAATACTAAAAATCAGGAATGCACTTCTCGACTATAAAGACCAGAAATAGCTGTAGGTTATGGCAAGGGGTCAATATATCATTGTAAACATGGATTTTGGCAACAGTGCACTGTGCTGTAGTGTCTTCTTCTTGTCAAAGAGATTTTGTCTTGTCAGATTGATAGATTGAGAGAAAAAAACTGTTATTCCAAACTAACAACTACACAGGCAGCTGGGGGATAATTTAGGTTTTAGCTGGATTAAGATCAATATTGTACTTTACAATGCATTGTCGCAAATTAAAAGCTCCCTGCGAAAAAGGAAGATGTACAACTACATTTTTGTGAAACATGCAAGGGAGAGATATGATATAAAAGTAGTTGGTCAGCAAAGAATCTAAAATATAATTTACTAATTACTGTTGTGATTTTGAATTGAAATTTTGAAATGTTTAAATTACATTAGTATAGGTAATTACTATAAAAATCTTCAATATACTAAATTATACCACAAAACCTCATTTGCATTAAATGATACTTTAAATCAAGATTTAAATCATATATTCCCCATGCTCAGAGTGGTACATACTACAAAATTAAACAAAGACAATATTATTTTTAGCTGGAGAGTAGAAATGATGATTTATTTAATGTGTCTTAAAATGAAGACTAATTTTGGTTTCAAATTGTATTGAAGTTTGAAAATTTGTTCCTTAAATTGTCATATCAGTAGGATCAAGGAAATCCCACATACATGTTTATTATGTGTTTTCCTTCTTACATGCATGTACCTCATACTTGCAGACTTAGTGACAGGAAAATATTTTTTTGGCCAACTGTATATATATACTCTGATATAATTCTTTAAATAAGGAAACAATAATTTGAGACAAAACTTATTACCCTTTATTTTTACTGAAAAATCGACTTGGCCACTAATTTGTATGATATCAGCCCACACTTTACATGAGATTTAGACGGTAAGTGAAAGGAATTTGGAAACAATTGAGATGAAGAGGTTAGTATCAAGAGGCCTCTTTGTTATAAAGTACTTATGTACTGTGGCTGATGTTACTCACTGTTCACTGTTGTTGACAGTAAGTTAGGGGACTCGTGCCAGTACGCGGTCAAAATGATTCTGGGATGCTTTTGTTCCACCTGTTACGAGGAAACTGACGAGGTCTGTTTTTGATTGTAGGCTATTTATCTTGTTCCAATCAATTAGCTTGTGGTCGGCATGATCTATGATAAGTTCCGCAGATTTTCAATTTGTTTTGTATTTGTTTACAGAAAGTTCTAACTTTGTTGCAGTAATTTATGTTTTTCCCTAGTATTATACGTCATGGTTTCACTTCAGAACCCGTTTTTAGCTCACTAGAGATTTGCTTACTGGTTCGGCTTGTGGATTCTGTTTTATAACTGTTTATTTATGTTTAATATGACCAAAAGCTTAGTCAGAGACTCTGCGTATGACCTGATCTGCCAGTGGTGCAGTACTGCTACATTCATCAATTTATTAACTGTTAGTCATACATGGATGCATCTCTCTCGACATTTTTTTGGCAGTTTGTTCAACTGTTTACTACATTTTATTCTCTCTGTCTCCATTTCCTTGTGAAACACGTGCTTGTAGCAATGGCATGCCATTCTTTTTCCATAGTAATAGTAATCCATCAATTCTCAAGTTGCCATTCATCCTGTTATTTATTTAGAAACATATCAATGTATTTTAAGAGGCTGTCAAAACAGAGCTAGCCTGCTATAAGACAGGTGGCCTAATCTGTAGTGCTAGAAAAGTACCCCCACTGCTCACATCTGGCCATCTGAACCAGGCCTTTTACTCATATCTCCCTGTCGTATTCCGGAGAGAGATACTGGCCAGGGGGTCACCCCTGGGATAGCCATCTGATTTGCCAGGGCCTTTTACTTACATATCTATGCAAGGTGTGGCTATTGTAGCCTATCTAATGAGCCAATCATCAAGAATCCAGAATGTGGGTCATCTGATAGGGCTTGGTGACATATCCAAAATGGAGGGTCAGAGAGTGCAAGGGGTGGAGAAGTTATTTGTACAGTTGGGATATAAATGGTTACTGGCCAGTGTAAGTGTTGTTTACTTGTTTACATTTTGTGTATTGGATCTACCTGGGATCAGGTCACAGGGCTCTGAGGTTAGAAAAGGAATTTGCCAGGTAAAATAAACAGCTCACTTCTACAGATGTGTGAAAGGTTCTCTAATAAAACAATCAGTTCATTTACTGAATCTATCATTTAATTATTTTTTAATTTTTCTAAAATGGGATAATATTTCTGAGTGAATCACGGCAATTTCCACATGTGCAAGTGTTGTTGTGTGTGTGTATTCATGCAAGGTGTGGCTATTGTATTACCTATCTAATGTTTAGTCATTCACAAAATCATCAAGAATCTTTATCATTAGACAAGCTTCTGTGCCATCGACTTGTCTGTAGTGGGGCTCTCCTGATAGTGTGTTGGCTCTCTGATAGAAATTGTCCTCTGAGAGCATGTGGGAATAACTGTATATTTCGTCCCTAATGACAGTTTTCACAATTAGATATATTTATGGAAATTGGGAACTGATTAGGAAACTGTAAAGGAAGCTGCTGAATTTTGATACATGTAATAGGAAGGGCAGAAAGTTAGCAGTAACCTCAGTACCAGGAAAAGATAGCAGCCAGCATAATATTAAGGAACTGAAAGGATACATAGTGATAATGTGATATCAGTTATATAATAGGAATTGAAATTATACATAGTGATATTGTGAGACTATGAAGTTTGTTTAGCCAAAAGTGATTTTATACTGGAAGGTGTATTGAAATGTAAGTGATTTAAAGATGCCAGAACATGGACTATTGTATTGTGTTATTCATTATATTTTGCTCGAAGATGTGTATTAGGTTTCAATAAATTGGGCCTGCACAAGGATGAGAGGTCATTTATGAATTGTAAAATACTGTATAAAATTGAAAAACCTGCTGTTAGAAAACTCAGCATGACTTGTTGACTTTGCAACCTGCCAAGTCAGGTTGTGGTTTTGTATTTCAGTTTTATAAAGCTGATGATTTAAAGGATAGTCTGTACATTCCTTCACAATATTACAACACTTGGTAGGTTTTTAACCACCCCAGACTTTTATTGTGTTATTATCTAGGCATTGGAAAGGACATAAGAGATCTATATCCACTACTTGACAGTTTACCTATCTTTCTCTCTGTGTCTCCAAGTCTGAAAGTTATGACGTCTGGTATATAGAACATGTATATATGTTATTATGTTATAATACTTATAAACCTGTGTTGTCATTAATAGCTGAACGTTTTTCCCTCTTTCAGATCGCGCGATGGAGTAAACTGTGGAAGATTATACAAGATGAAGAGTGCGAGCAGTGCTCGGATTTAATCGACGCCGAGAACGAGAGTGACCTACGCGTCAAGCGGTTCCTGATGGACAGGTCCATCCTCAAAGTCCACCTCCCGAATGGGGGGTTCAACATGGTCAAATACGGAGATGCTACGGATGTCAAGGTAAGACTAATTACCTCAATGTAATCCTAGAGATTATGGCAGGAAATAGGGACTGTTCAGGAAATGAAGACATGACAGACATTGTCTTCATTCATGTAAATGGTCAAAAGATGGCCATTGAGTAGCACTTTAGTCCTCAAGTGCCCATAAATGACCGCAATTTTTATGCCATTTTGTACAGAGATTTCTAGAAATTCTTTTAGCTTAGGAATGATATTATTATCAGCATTTCATGGGAAAATACTTTCAGGAATTTACTTTCTAGGCAATAAGTGTCTTCCTTAAATCATGATTAAAGTAAATTATACATGTAGTATAGAGTAACAGAAATTAGTTTCTATAAAGATGACTTAATGGCAAGGCATTTAGTGCATGACATTAGAAAATGTGTAGCGTTTAGAGAATTTCACTAGTATTCTAGATCACTTCTTATTTATCCTCATATCTTGACAATGCAGAAGTAGATTTGTATTAAAAGCATTTTAAGTTCCACAGAGAACTTTGGAATTCAAAGATCAGGAGAATGAGCTAGTTCATAGAGTAATTGGAATAGGAGTGTTATGGTGCAAAAATCAAAATCATTTTCAGAGAATTAAGTGCATATCTCTGTATCTAAACGATAATGTTGTATCATACATAATAGTTCACATATTTCTAAACACATCTGAATTGATTTTTCCTTTTTCTAGATTATGGTAAGCCGGGGATAACTGTCTAATGTGTAGTGGTATATTTTATGACCTTTTTGCACTGGCTTGATGTGAAAATTGCTGATTTTTCCCAATCACTGGGACCTGCATGAAGGGGTCCAGTTTTTTGTTTTCCACAATCCCTTGTATAGCTTTACGGATATTTTTTTCCTTATTAAGGAATCAGCATCATTTTCCCATTAATATGGTGTCTGTTTTTGTTGGGTTCTTTTCATTTGTATTGTTCCCAGTTTCCTTATAAAATCTATGTTTCTGTTTTGAATTTTGGTTCCGTTTTATTGGATAACCCAAAAGAGAACAATAGTAATTATTTTTGGTTCAATGAATTACAAAATTTTGAAAAAAGTTTCATTAAGAATTGGCTATTCGGTATATTGTGTTCATTTTGGTTTAATTACTTAAAAAAAAAAAAAACTTTTTGTAGAATGTCTACACTCTGAAATTTTCTTTCCCTTGTAATTGCAATCTTACCATTTGGGTGACAGGGCTACTGAATTTGTAAACAATCAATACCCAGATGTAACATCTACCTTGTAAGTTGTGAATGCACTTTACAGTTATAAATCACATTGATGTATCCTTTAACCTAAAGTAAAATGCAATTTCCATGTAATAAAAAACATGACCAATTTTTTAATTGAACCTAGGTAAATCAAAGTGTAAACTAATAGAGAGGGGAGTTGTTTACCATTAGTTTTTTTTTTGTGTGTGACTCATACCGTCTAGGGGAAACCGTCAGGTATAACAAGGAAAATATATTGGTTCAACCACTTAGCAAGTATTTTCAAAAAGGGGACCCATAGGAAGTAGGGGGATGTGTTACATGAGTCAGGTTTTAACCACACGTGGGGTCTTACCGTCAGTTTTGTCGCATGTATATATTTATATGTTGTTTTATGTGTTTTCATTTATTGTGTTCTAACATGTTTTATATCTTATTCATATTTTGATTTGTGTGTCTTACTGTTTTGTTAGACCAGTTCGTATGTGGGTGAAATATGTGACCTTGCATGTTGGGTTAATGGGCATTGTTCATTCAAGAACTCTAAGGATATACACATCCAGGAATCAAATTTAACACAAGTACACTCAGTTTTTTTGTGTGCATGCATAGAGATAATTATATTTAATTACTCTAATGAGTTTAAGACAGCCCAGAGACACTTGTACACTTCACTGTTATGCACACTAGCACACCTTGGAAAGAAGGATTTATGTCCAAAAGATGGCAAAACGCAGTTGTTAATTAAGCCGTTATTAATTAAGCTGTCTGTATTTTGGTTCATATGGGTCTGACATGTATGACAAGGCCAAGGGCACGCCTTGTCAGTATTTATATTTCTATACCTACACTGCAAAACTAAAAAGGCAAGACGAAGCCTCGTGCAATTACCTAACGACAGACCTTATTAAAGTCAATATTTCAGGAGTGTAGTAAAATCCTAATTAGTCCACTATACAAGATGGTATTTGAAAGCTAGCATAAAAAATAGCAAAACCTGATGATAAAAATTAATCTTGAAATTTTATTTGTCAAAAAGAAGACTTATATTATATTGCCTACTGACATGATACAGAAAAATTCCCCTTCCATGTGACTTACTGACCAGATATCGTATCAATATAACCCTTTCCACATGACCTACTGTTTTCCCAATACCTCACAAAGAGCCTAACTGATGTTGCATAAGCACAAGAGAAAATTTCAGTGTATGGAGTGTAAACAATAAGAATGGTTTGCTTTTAGAAAATAAACTTTTAATATTGAAAAATCTTCAAAAGGATAGATTTTATTATGTACACAATTAGAGGGTTAATATGGAAAATAAAATATTAGGTCCTTGGAATAAATGTATACTGGGTTTTACTTTAATACCTTCAGTTTTTGCCATACCCATTTTTCACTTTTTCAAGGATCCCACCAAGACTTGCACAATATGCATTTTTAAAGATCTCATTTATTTCTTTATTACCCCTTAAAGTACATGTCTGCGTAACTGAAATATCCTTACTACTAGAATAATATTGACCTTAGATGTTTTTCATATATTTATTTATGACACAAAACCATTTTTTTGTACAAATCCCAGTATTGTTCACAGTGCACCAAAATATATAACGACTTCTTCCTTAAAGTCTGAAGAAGGAAATTATGTTTTATTTATACTGATTTTATGTATGCATGGTTTAACAATTCATTATGCCATTTTATTTTATAATATGTTTTCTTTTTTTGGCATTTTAATTTATTTGTGTGTTTAAGGGTATGTGCATGTTTTTGGAAAATTAATAATCTCCGTAAGAAGTATTAATATACACACAAGCACAAAATTCTTAAAAGGATATACATGTATCCAATAAAAGCCAAACAACTTTTAATTAATATAGTAATGATAAATATGTGTGGAAGTTTGAGCAGAGAAACAATGAAAGTTTAAAGCATTTTAGTAATTCATTCATCATAAGGGCATTTATTTTTCTCTCTCCCCCCTAACCTTGAAACAAAGAGAAGAAGGATTTGTTTATTTGTTAGTACCAGAGTTATTGGAGGAAGGGAGTAGGGGGTTAAAATTCTGCCTAAAAACAGACCTGATCTACTAAGTGGGAAAGGAGGTTACACTATTATGTACAGTGGAGGGGAATAAGGAACTGCATGTAGACTAGTCAATAAGAATTAAAGGAGTATAGTTTATAATAGTTTAAGCGTAGTATACCATTTGAAGGTATGAGAATACTGTACATTTTGCATACTGGTATATGTAATGTATTATTTTTGTTCCTTTGTAGGACATCATCAAGTTAGTGGTAGGCAGACTAGCTGCAGGAGAACGATATTATTCCAAATGTTACGCCCTCAAACTGGTACACCTACAGTCTAAAGAATCCTACTGGCTTCACAATAACCTATCTATGTACCAGGTCAGACAGAAATACGAGTCCTCCCACCCACCGGAAGAATGGAGGTAATTAGGCCATATAAAAATATACCAGGGGTATATAAAGGAATCTCAGATGTCCAATTATTTCTATGGATATTTCAAAAATCATAAATTTGTCAAAGATTTTTTTTCCACTTATGTGTCTGTGTATTGAGAACTTTATTCTTCACTATGATAAATGTTTTTTTTTTGTCAGAAAGAAAACTAAATGCTTGGTTGAAAGCTAAACGGTTTTAATAGGTCAAAGATGAATAGAAATGGCATGGTTTTCATAAGAATATATACTGGTTTTGAAAAGAATGTTTTCATAAATGCATCAATTTTTTTCAAAAATCCATGTCGAGATGTTAATTCTGAAGATTTTACAATGAACATTTCCCCTTATGATTCAGTGAAAGCTTCATACATTTGGTGCCAGTAGCATTAAAAAATGGCTGTAAATTGAGTGTATAAAGTGCATTAGGATGACTCCCAGCCAAAATCTGATAAACTAAAGTGCAATATGTGTTAAAGTGGATGGAGAAATTTTAAGCATGTTTCTAGTGACTTATTAAAGAACCACCCTATATCTGTATGATTTCAACCACTTACTGTGAGCTTTAAAAATTGTGTTTTTGCAGAAAGCACCTGCTTATTTGTTTAATTTTTTACTTTTTCTTTTTTTCGTATAGGTATGAGTTGAGGGTCAGATATTTACCAAAGAATATAGCGGACCTATACACAAGAGATAAAGTGACCTTCTTTTATTTATATGACCAAGTAAGTGGATCAGTTTTATTTCCTGCTCTAAAAATCTATCAAATCAAATGTAGAAAAAAAGTTCTTAGTTTGTTTTAGTATATGTACATGATGTAGTGGTTCATATACTCGAGCAGTTATATGATCATGAGTTGTTTTTTCCTACTTTTGCTTTGAATAGTAAATAGAAATCATTATTAGGGTAAAAATTACTTGTTTTACTGTATTTTCAACTCATGTTGCCATAAGAAGGTAAAATAGTACATACCTGTATGAAGTATGGAAAAATGAATTGGACCTGTAACTGTTTCCATTATAGGTACGGAATGATTACATGCGAGATATAGCTGAATCCATAGAACCAGATGTTGCTATCCGATTAGGCTGTATAGAAATGAGGTATGGTGAAATTATAGCCAACAAATTTACAAAGTATAACATATGCATTCATAATATGTTTATAAATAATTACTGCAATTATTAAAAAATCAACAAGGTTTTTCTTCTTCCTTGTTTTTTTTTTTGTCAGTCATATTTACTTTTCTGTATTAATTTTTATTGAAAGGAAGTTTGCCCAAATAATACTGTTGTAGCAAAATTCAATGATTTTTCTCAAGTTGAAAAATTTTAAAAACATTTTATTCATCAACAAAAGGATTCTGAATTAACTGCTGTCTATGAAAATATGGTGAGAAACATCAAAGAATTGATGAACATATATTTATTTCATTGCAGGAGATTTTTCAAAGATATGCCACAAGTAGCCTTAGACAAGAAATCCAATTTTGAGTATTTAGAGAAAGAGATTGGTTTTAAAAGATTTCTTCCAAAGTCAGTCACAGACTCTATGAAGGTAAGAAAGTCATAAAAAAGAGGGAAATATAAATGTACAAAAAGCACATACCGGTAATGTGTTATTGCCACAATCCAACATGTATAATCTATTTCCTTCTATGTTTAAAAAAGCAGACTATATAATTTAATACTGTATTTGTTGCTTGTCAAGATGTAAATAAGAGCAGGAATTCAGAACATTTTAATTGTTGAATTAATTAAATCAAAAGGATTCCTGTAATTGCCATTTCCCTAAAAAGGGTAGTCATTTAACATAGGGAAAAAGAAATAAATTATTCAAAAAGGAAGCCTTTTATCGCAACTAAGGTACAAATGTACCTTACATGTACATTGCAATTTATAATTGTGTAAGTTGTAAGTCATGGTTTCTTATGATCAGCCGGATACACTATGCATGCTTGAATGAATGATAATTCTTGATGCAAAGTACATGTAGAATGCATAACTATTGTCTTTATTTTCCTTTCCAGTCAAAGAATCTTAGGAAATTAATACAGAACCATTTTAAGCAGTATGCCCAGCTGAAGGAACACGAGTGTGTATACAAGTTTTTTGAGACACTGGGGACAGTGAACAAGTTTGACCAAGAGAGATTCCGATGTAATGTGGGAGTAAGTCATCCTTTGTATACCAATACAGTTGAACCTCAGTATCTAAAGCACTGATAACTTGAACACCATGGATATGTGAATTTGATTTGGAATTCCAAACTGCTTATTTCTTAAGTATTTAACCCTGGATATCTTGAATTCTTGGAAATCTTGAAGTATTTTCTCTGTCCCATTGAGTTGGAGATAATTAGGTTTGACTGTGTATACATATTGTCTTATACGGTGTATTAATTGGAACTAAAGATGACATGTTTTTGATTAGGAAGTATTATCAAGAATGTCCATGAAAAGAATACACTAACAGTAGATATTGATTAAATTATCTTGGGACTAGGAGTTTCTATTTGGTTTTACATGTTTTACCAGGGGATTCCTTTATTTAAATGGTAATTGAATTATACAGAAACAGCAGAATATATCAAGGCAATGCTCTCTCTTAGTATGACTCTAATCATAGATGTTTTGTGCTTTGTCATATTCTGTAAACTTTATTAATTTTAGTCCACTACTTCTTGGGGCATTTCCATGGAGATTGTGATTGGTCCAGAGGTTGGGATAAGCTACCAGACCGAGAAATCCTCATCTGTAAGTGTATAGTAATATTGTGTTTCAGTTCTTTCCGTGATGTTAACAAATTTATTAACAATTATTATGGTATGTCTATGCAAGAGATTTGTCTATATATACAGTAGATCACATACTTTTCAGAATACCATACTTTTTGCAGTACTTAAAATTCATAAGTGAGATAAAAATTTTTACATTTGTTGGGTATTGCTCATCGTCGGAAACCCACGGGTGATCTCGTCTTTACTTATCACCCGTGGGCAAACTCGCCGAAAAATCGTCGTATGTAATTAAATATGCATGGGTCATTTGATTGGCCGCATCACAGAGTCGCGATGCGAAACAACGAATTACAGTTCACATTATGTATGCATGTTCGGCATTGCCAAAAACATGAAAAACTCATTCCATAGTTAACACAGCTGATAAATCCACTCACAGGTGCATTTTGCAGTTAGAAAGAGGTACTCCTATATAATATCTGATGGATATTTATGTACGAATTGACTTTCATTGTTTTAAATCAAACTTCGCATGTTTTAACGAGCGTCACAATATTTACCATAAATCGCAAAGTAATGAACGTATTTTTTCAAAATTGAAGAGTTCCAACTTTCTGATTGGTTGACTAAAAACAACAAATTAGCATATTTTACGGCGATATTTCAGCTAGTTTGTCCACGGGTGATAAGTAAAGATGAGATCACCCGTGGGTTTCCCACGATGGGTATTGCTGTATAATTATATAATCTTTGCTTAAAAAAATACAAACAAGAAGGAAATTTTCGCAGATCATCTCACATAATAATGTGAAAATGAAGTTCTCAGAAATATAATATGATTTACATTACATGTATATCTGATTTTTATGTTGAACTAATACTTTCAGCCTGTACACATGGCAGACTTTTCTCAAGTGAAGTCCATACAGACCACCACACAGGATGGGAGGGGGATTCTCCAGATTAAGATTGCGGGGGCGGTGGACCCCCTGACTATCACCTCCTCCCCCTCAGAAGTGGAGGATATGGCGGACCTCATTGACGGCTATTGTCGTCTCGTACATGACATCAGTACTTCATTGTGGACAAGAAAAGGTATGTCTGTTTGTCTGTGTGTCTGTTTCTTCTTGTATGAGTCTCTGTTTGGCTTTCAGTGCTTTTATTGTGTAAACATTGTAACCATTGTAAGAAAAATTATACATATTTCTACTTGGATTGTATCTTAATATACAGATTTATATTTTCTTCGGAAGAAAATTATGGCTTGTCCATATACTTGAACTTTATATATATCATCTAGATATTTTCTACATAATCGAATTTTCAAGGACTTCTAGATTTATATATCTTATTCTTGGAAAATTATAAACACTTCATCATTTTCCGAGAGCAAAAAAGTAAAGCAAAATCGAATTTTACCAATATACATTTAAATGAAAGAGTAATGGATACATCTTTGTAGGTTAATAATTAGGATATGTAGAGTGCAAATTCGGTTTTGATGCAACTGCTCTAAACATTTATAAAATGCATTTCCTGTTCCAAAAGTGTACATGTATTATTCTAGTTATTCACACAATTATTCGTATCTGAACATCTGCTCAACAGTGATACACTAAGTTCAAATTTGAAATACTAAAAAGTTCAGTTACACCTTTGCAGTACATGTATCTAAAAATTCAGTGTAGTTCACCAAAAAATGTACAGAATGGTGGGAAAAACAAATTATTTTAATCCCAAAGATTCTGAGGAAAGAGGAAACAGGAATAGTTTATTGTATAAATCTAATTGTACCTACATGTATATATAAATCTTCATACATACGTGTATAACTCGACACTTGTAGAATTATTGTTGCTTGTTTGAGTTTGTCTTACTTTGTTCGGCTGTTTTACGTTAATCTGTCTCGTGTTTTGTTTCTCGTTAACTGGTACATATACATCAGTTTCCTCTGATTTTATTAATTAAGCTTCTATGGATTGGCAATTATCAGTGGAGGAAGCCCTCACACGCTTAGAGAAAGGTTTGTGATGCATGAACAATGCATGTCACAGAGTTCTGAATTTGATATTATTATTTTTTTTTTATATTATTCTTTTACTAACATTTTTTGCCTTTTTTTAAAAATATATTTTACAGTAGCTATTGCTAACTTAGATTTGCATTTGCATTTTTTTTTATTTACAAGGAATTAATGAAAGATTCCTTATTCCTCCTAATATGTATACATGTTCCAGAAGTGTGTTATAATTCCCCAGACATTCCAATGAAGGCATGCTATTTGATTCTGAATCACTATAAAATACAGATCCTTAGGTGTATATATTTAGGACTAGAATTACATGATTAATACAACTGTACATGAGCTTACGTAATTTATTTTATATGTCATCCAAGTTTGGTGACTAGGAAATTTTGAATTTATGTAATGGAAGCATAAACTGGTACACTGCATAACCGACATTCCATGTGGTTTGATGACAACACAGGAAGTGATGTCCTTTGCCAGCTTCCTGTCTACTTTTACATGTTTCATACTAATGATGTGACCTTTGAGTGCTTACATTGTTTATCAATTGCCACTTCAGGGGATAGCATTCCACGGACCCCCAAGTCCAGCATGAAGAAATCAGGACACAAAGACATCATCCACCATGACAGTGAGTAGATCCACACCTTGTTTATACCTTTGATCCCCCTTTATATTTCTCCCACCTAAAGTGCATAGTATTAATTATTGGTCCCTTTTTTTACTTGAATGTGGAATGAATTTATTATTTTTATTACTCTTTGGTGTATTTTTAATAATAATTAGATGGTGTGGTTGGCTGTATGGCAATTTTTGTTAACTAAAACAAATGATATTCTATTTAATTAATTTAAAGTTATTTGTTGTATTCGGTGCATGGCATGACACCCATCACACACCATCATGATCATGTCACTATGTATAACGGTGCTATGTCACATCTTATTGTAACCTATGGTTGTTACAGGGATTTCAGATTATGCCGAGATCGTGGAGGATGAGGGAGATTACAGTACACCAGCAGGTGAGAGAACATACGAAACCTCCCTATTTCAGATCCCTCCCCACTCTGAAAAATCTCCCAATTCTTAAAATTCTCTTCCCCACTCTCAAAACATCTGTCTTTTTTATGGCTGAAATCAGTTACAATCCTCTCTTTTTCTTTCTCTTTCACTCTTTTCAGCTCCATTTCCAAATACGTGTATGTAGATCTGAACTCCCCTTGCTTTTATTTCAGCTTTCATTTAAACATTACATGTACTTCATTTGCCCTTCCATGTCTCTTCATCTCTCTCTCTTTCTCTTTCTCTCTCTCACTACCCCCTAAATGTTGTATTTTTTTTAATTGTTCACTTGTACCTGAAAAAAAGAAATTTTTCTTCTTGTGAATTCACCTTTTCCATTTATAGTCTGTTCATTTTGTTGTTTCCATGTACATGATTATAACCTTTCTTGTATATATTCTCTATTGTACATACCTATAAGTGTTAAGACTTGAATTTTAATTGTTGTATTTTAATACTGTAAATCTGGAAATTTTTACGATTTTATTTTGCGAATTTGGGTCAAAATGCTGTTGATTAATTTTTACGTTTCAAACTTTTGCGAATGACCACTGCTTTGTTTTCATTTTCTTACTGGTGATTTATTTTTAAGATAAATATTTTTGCGAATGCAATGAACTCGCAAATTTGCTAAAAATTTATCTACAGCCAAAATTTCCAGATTTACGGTAGTACAAGCATTTCATTTCCTGTTCAGTTGGATAGTAATGAAGCTTTTTTGATTGCAACAATCATTTTATCAAAGGTTACCATCAACATTTTAAGTTTAATTCTGACATCAGAGGAACATAAAGCAATGTCTTAATTTTAACATGTTAAACATTACATGAAACAATTTCAATCTTTTCCAAATCATATCATTATATCTGAAAATTTTTAACAATAATCCAATAATGTTCTGTAAAGAAATTCAGTAATGCACTAATAAGTGATTAAAACCCTGCATTGCTTTGAATATTTTTTCAAAAACTATGATTAAATAAAAATAATTTTTCATAGTACATGTATTAATACATTAATCATGACCTTTGCAAAACATTAAGGAGGTTAATCAATCAATATTATCATATTTTCTTTAACATCTTCATTGACATGTTTTCATGTGTCATTAGGCCCTCTGGGTAGCAGACGACGAAAGAAAAGTGAGTTGTGCGACTGAGTGCATCGTGATCTGTGTAAATATGCATGTCTGGTCCAAAAAATAATTAAGAAGTTTATCATAATTAACTATAAACCCCTAAATGATATTTCAATAAGAAAAATATTTTAAAATCTTGTGTGATAGTTTCCCTGTATTAGTTGTCTGATAGTAGTAATCATTTGGAATTACATGTATTCTGGTCCAAATTGTTATATGGTAGTTTTAAAAATTTTGGGAGTTAAATTTATAATATGTTGTATTGCTAGTATGTTATAACTAGTACATATATAGATAATTCTTGGTTTATTTTGACTAAAACAAACCCATGGATCATCGTTGGAATAAAATTATGAATATTAATAATATCTCAAACAATTTTTTTGCTACATTCTTAGTCAATAATTGCATGTATTTAGTCAAGTAAGTTTTATGAACAGGATGAAAGGAGATTGTATATTTAGTACATTTCTTTCCCCACTAATTTATAATCACTTCATCATGGATTAAATTTTACAATACAATAAATATCTGGTAATAGTAAAAATTCAGGATGTGAATACTGTGTAAATATGTGCCTTAATAGTTCTGTAAATACAATGCAATATTGCTTCAGTTTGGCTTGAAATATCAAGTGTAGCAGATTATTGAAAAAAAGAAGGGTGGGGGGGAGATATTTGTTGACCTAGAGTATACTGTTAGATAAGAAAAATTTATTATTTTCCCAAGCATTATGAAGCATGACCAACAGTATGTGGCTAATGCATGGCTTGTTCATGAATCAAATAAATTTAAGGAATGATTTGCAAGTTTCATGTATACTTTGCTCAGAATAGTTCATGAAGAATGTACAGAAAAGAAACAAAATTGGAATTCTGCAAACCTGTAGATGTGTGTTAAGAGTACATTATATATACTTAAATCTACTCACATTATGTATTATGGTATAAAACTTCATATTGTGTTTTGAAAGCAGAACATTTTGAAGTTACATGCAAATTGTTGTTGGCCACTAGAAAATTCTTTCAATTTCTGAATAAAATACTTGACGTTTTCTTTTCAAAAGTGGAAGAAAAATCTATCGGTCTAAATTTCCTTTATTTTGATGTCAACATTCTGAACTTTTCTGACTCTGTTGTCCCTTTTTTACAGCTCGTAATTTTGAGTTGAAGCGGGAGGATATTAAGTTATTGGAGGTGCTAGGAGAGGGACAGTTTGGGGATGTGTTCAAAGGACTCTTCACAGACAAGGTAAGTATTCATCATAGGCTTTACTTCAGGAATTCCTTGGGGTTAATTTTATTTACTAGTACTCTATGTAAAAACTGAAATTATTGAATTTGATTGAAAAAGTAATCTTAGACTTTCTCCAAGGTAGTTTCCATAAGAAATTGTTTCAAGGTCAACATTACTCAAAAAGAAAACAATAGAGTAAAGATTTCTTGTCTACTGCCCTTCCCAGATATGTTAAAGTGATAATGCCAATGTTTCTTTTGATAGGATGGTCTGCAGTCTGCAGTTGCTGTAAAAACTTGTAAAGAGGACAATGAGGACTCCATGATGGAAAAATTCTTGGAGGAAGCATGTATGTACTTGTTTACATATACATTGAGTATTTCTAATCTGAAACCTGTTCAAGGGTACCAGTGCTCATGAACATTTCTGTTGGTACATGTATAAGTAATTTTGGCACATTCCCTCTGTTGAGCAGGACTCGGTAAAGTAGTTCATATGATAAGTTAGTTATAAACCTGTTTGGAATTCATTGTTTCATTGATATTATGAATGCAAGAATTTTATTCTATTGAGAGGATTGTTGTGTAAATGTCCTAATGTTGTTGTATTTATGATTTTTTTTTTTTTGGACAGTAATAATGCAGCAGTTTGATCACCCCCACATTATACACCTGGTAGGAATCTGTTCTGAGACACTTCCTGTTTGGATCGTCATGGAGCTAGCCAAACATGGAGAGGTCAGTCTTCATAATAGATATAAAAAAAAGAGAGGAATTTTAAAACAAGCACATTTATTAAAAGCTAATAAACTCCAAATGTAAGTATCGACAATATTAATTCATTCATTTCGGTGTAAGTAAATGGTCTTTTTTTTTACCATACACACATGTAGAATTATGGTATAACCTGTGCTTGTGTCTTCTAGATGAGAGCCTACCTACAAAATAACCGTACAAGGCTAGACCTGTGTACCCTGATGTTGTACTGTCATCAACTCAGCAAAGCTCTGTCCTACCTGGAGAGCAAGAAATTTGTTCATAGGTAAAAATACTACTACTTACTGTATACAGGGAAATTTTCTCCCCCGTTTTACTTTCGCCCCTTTTGCCCTCGTCGGAAGTGGGTGAATTTAAAACGGGGCGAATTCAAAGTAAATAGTATAATATCTTCAACAAAAAGCTTTCTGGGCGAATTTAAAACCAGGCAAACTTGTTTCCAAATGTGAAAGGGCAAAAATAACCCGTATACAGTATCCATTTGAGAGGGTTTTTTTAAAATCTCTGTTGGTTTTCACAAATACATGTATTTTACCATTCTGGTAAAAAAAAAATGAGCATCTGAATTATCTGGTATGTACAATTTCAGGGATATAGCTGCTAGAAATGTTTTGGTGTCCTCTCATGACTGTGTCAAGCTGGGAGACTTTGGTTTGTCCAGGATTGTAGATGAACAAAGTTATTATAAAGGTATTTAAAGCATTTGTTCATATTTCAAAATACTTTATTTCAAACTTTATGTCAAAACAATTTCCTAATTTGTCCATGGCAATGTTGGTTTATCAGAGTAAAATTAATTTTTCAGCCTCAAAAGGGAAGCTACCTATTAAATGGATGGCCCCAGAGTCTATTAATTTTAGAAGATTCACAACAGCTAGTGATGTCTGGATGTTTGGTTAGTGTTTCAACAAATTTAATTTAAATGTTCTGAACACGGAATGAAATATTTTATGTTCAATCTGCTTTCATTTTCCTGACATTGTTCTAAAAAGAAATGTTTGCACACTTGAAATATTTTGCTAACAAAATGTATTGGGATTATAAACAGTACCAGTAAGACTTCAGCATTGATTTCTTTTTCTCCTTTATGTAAGGAGTGTGTATGTGGGAGATTCTGATGTATGGCATTAAACCATTCCAAGGAGTGAAAAACAATGATGTGATTGGGAAGATAGAGAATGGGGAGCGACTGCCCCTCCCCATTGATTGTCCCCCCTCCCTGTACAACCTCATGTGCCAGTGCTGGTCGTACGAATCCTCAAAGAGACCTTCATTCTCTGATATCAAAGTCCGTCTGCGGTAAGCCTTGTACATTTCATCTTAAATTACTCTTATTTTTGAAACAACATACTTTATGTTGGGTAAAAAAAAATTTTTACCAGACATTTGTTTTGTTTTACAGAGAGATTTTAGATGAAGAAAGAAATCGCCAGGTTGAGGAAATGAAAAGAGATAACAGAAGGATACAGGAGATAAATTGGAGTAAGTTCCTCTTTACAGAATAGGTGTGAAATCTGTAAGGACAATTACCATTTGGAGTTTTGATAAAAATAAACTTTTTAAAAAATTAACAATTTTAGGTCTCAACATTATTAAAAATTCATGTTTTCATGTTCTGTAGCAGGATCCAGTGGATCTGATATTGAGGAACCTCCTCCGAAACCAGCCCGCCCAAATTTCATGACACCAGCTGGATCCACCCCAAATCTATCCAGCAACCAAAGTGTAGAATCTCTCCCTCCTTCCTGGGGAAGCACCACACACCTTCCCATTAGTCACAGTACACCATTGGGACCCAGTCCACAGCAACCCCCAGCCCCTACCCACACAGGCCCCCCAATCATGTCAATGATGCCCGGTCACCAGGGGCCTCGAGAAATCAATTTACAGAATTACTTCCCCTCATCTTCTGGATACACCTCAGTACAACAGCATCAACACCAACTTCATCAGAATTCTGAATCTGTGCCAGACATGGGGAGGGGAGGGGCAGGCTATCCAGGTTACCATGTGCCTCGAAATCCTCATGAACTGTCAGAAATGTTGTCCACGGGTCAGAGAAATGCCTCTCCAACGCCCGTGAATTCCACTGTGATAAATGAAGTTTTACCCCAGAATCCTCACCTTGAGTCCCCTGAAAATGAGTGGGTGCCACAAGTGCCGGTGAGGCTTCATAATGATTCAGAAGATGCTACTGTGATAGAACAGCAGTTGATTCTCCAACAGAGGCAGTCAGAAGAGGACGCCAAGTGGCTGGAGGACTCAGAAAAACACTTAGTAAGGCCTCACTAATATAAAATTAAATTCATTTAGTCCCTTTGCTGTTACTTATATTCCAGAGGATTTTGCCAATAATGCAAATATGTTATTTCCTTGTTTTTCTCAGAGAAGAGATAAAGGGCCAGGTGCAATCAAACAGGAAGGGAGGATTTCAAATAATCGCTCCCCAGCAAATACTCTCCCCCTCCAGAAAGAGAATCCTCCCATTCCTCCTCCTCCAGAGGCCATCAACAGAATGACAAGCCGCACATCAAGTAAGTGAGGAGAGAGATGAATAGTGAAATATTGTAGTGCTATCTGAAATATTTATATCTGACAGTATTATTCTCAGATTGAGGAAGATTATTAAGAAAGTAACAGAGTATGGAAGGTTAAACAATTTTAATGCCTCCCTCTCCCCCAAAAACTTCTTAGTACCTGGTACACCAAAATCTTCCCTCTTTTCTTCTTGTATGTTTTCTAGCATGTTTGTACTGCCATAGCATGAATAAAGAGAAGTTTTTATGTACAATCATGACATTTCCATATTGCATTCTATAATTTGAAGAGAAAGACATGTACAATTTTGTGAATGTGAGAAAATTTGTAGTCTAACAATCAATTTACAAACAAACATTGAACTATTTCTAGGTGGTAGCAGAAGTAGTAGTACGAGTGGGTCAGATGGAGTGTCATCACCGTGGCAACCAGAGCCCCCTGAGTTGGACAGGACTAATGACAATGTATATAATAGTACTACTAATGTTGTGCGGTCTGTGATGACCTTGACAAAGGAAGCCAGTGGAGTCAAAGCCGAGGAATATACAGACTTTGTCAAAGTGAGTATCTAAATTTTCCTCAGTATTTTTTGGAGGAATCTAAATTTAGACTCATTCTTTAGCATGCATTATAAATGCTGAAAATGAACTTTAAAGTCTTCGAGAGTAGACCTCGTATATGTCCACTCTTTTAAAGATGGCATAGCTTTGGAATTTTGGTTAATTAAATCTTACACTTAATGAATTCCTACATTCTTTCCTAAACATTTCAATTCTGAAAGAAAACATGATTGCATAATCACCATTTACCAGTACATTATTATGATTAATATTTGGCACATAAAGTACACTATCAAAATTTGAAATCCTTGTAATCCAAATGATGTTCAATTTAGAAAGAATTCTTTTTTATTATAGGACATTGGAGTGAAGCTGCGAACTCTTTTAGGAGCAGTGGATGAGTTCATCCCTACTCTCCCCGCCCCATTTGTCCATGATGTAAGTCCTTGTCTACATTTCTACTTAACTGCATTTGATAATTTTCACAAATATGGCTATTTCATGTCTTGTATATGAGAGGAATAGTGAGCACAGTGAGCTCTAATGACAATGCCAAGGAATAGAAAAAAAATTCGAATTTTGCACATTGGTCCATAGTATTTTACTGATATATGTTTGGTGTATCATTTCAGGTTCAAATGGCACAAAATGTTTTATCAACTGACATGGCGTCACTTATTGCTGCCATGAAACTAGCCATCCAGTACAGCACGACAACCATGGATGTCGAATACAGAAAGGGCATGCTGAAGGCAGCTCACGTCTTAGCAATGGATTCCAAGAACTTGCTTGATGTTGTAGACAAAACTAGAGTGAAAGTGAAATCGCTAAGTGGCCCCAGCTGATAATCAGCTCATGTTTGAATCTGTGTGCATAATACAGGTTGTACAAATTCCTGGGAAACTGCATCATTCTCAACAAAAATATGAAGAGTGTGGCATTTCATTCCGGCCCAGGACTGAGTGAATCACGGAAACAGACACCCTGATCTTTCACTTCAGTACAAGGACTAGAAGTCCAGAAGGCAGTGTGCCTCAGCATTTAGCCCGGAAGTGCTTTGTATACACAGAGAACCACAAATAAAATTTTCATTATTTGGACCAAAATTTGTACATTGAATACCTAGCAGTCTCAGTTCACATTAGTCACATGAACATACAATTGCACAAATGAAAAATTATTGGTATTCAGACAGTATTTTGAAAAATTTAACTGTATACTTAATAAAAAGCTTTGCATTGTGAAAATTAAGAGTGAATGTATGAAAAAATTGTGTCTGCAAGCAAGTATGTAAGGAGAAGTGAGTCATCAAGAGATTACATCCATTTCATGTTGTATAAAGGGAAAAATATTCTCTTGCCATTTATTTATTGCTGTAAAATAAAATTCATGAACTATACAAATAATTTTTTTTTCTTCAAATTAAATTTTGCTCAGGAATAAAAAAAAACTAGAAATATATAAGGATTATTAGTACATGTAATGGGAAATGAAAATGTGTATCAGTGTAGGAAGTTTAATGAAAAACCCTTGAAAAGTTTCTTTAAAACTTAGTTTAATAATAAATAGTAAAGTCAGAGGAAGGTTCAGGGTAAAAAAAAAGGACACAGTTGATAAAATCTCAACAAATATTGTATTAGAGCATAAGCTAACATAAGAAATATCTGGAATAGTTTATATGAACAAATTACAAATTTTTAGAGAAATGAGGTCAAGGCCATAAAATGGTTGATGTCAGAAATGATGAAGATTACTAGTTCTTTTCAATATGAAAATCAATGAAAATATCTTGATTTGTTTCTTTGACAATTATACTGAACACAGTTTGAAGGCAAGGTCAAAACAAGGACAAGGAAAAATATTTGATGCAATTGAATAACTCTCATCAATATATAATAAAGATGTAAAAGCTTGATAAAAATATTTTGTACCTTTTTTTAAAATTAAGCTCAACAAAAATTTGAGGGCAGAGGAAAGGTCAAGGTAAAAAATGTTGATGCAGTTGAATAGCTCTCACCAATATGTATCGGAAAGTTTTAAAACTGAGCCTAAAAAGTGGGGTAAATGTAAAATGAATTAGGTCAATGTCAAAAGATGTTGATGCAGTTGATCAACTTTCCTCAATATATGCAAGCATATATACTGCATACAGGGTTATTTTTGCTAGCTATCACTCCTGCAAACAATTTTGCACCATTTTGGATTCATCGAAATGCAGTTCTGTTTAAGACAAACTGCCATTTCCTTTGAATTTAACCCCATTTTAAATCAGCCCAATTGTAATGATGGCAAAGGGGTGAAAATTTCCCGGCTGTATACAGTATCTTAAGTTTCTTTGAAACTGAGATTAACAAGCAGAGGTCAAAATTAAATGTTGATGTAGATAAAAAGCTTTCATCAGCACATGAAGTTTGATATTAATATCTTGAATAGTGTCTTTGAAACTAATTAGCTAAAGAAAATTTTAGAAAAGTGAAGTCAGGGTCAAAGGCAAAAATTTTTGTTTTTTAAGTTTTATAGCATCACGATTCTGCATTCTTTTAAGATGATGTGCCTTTGCCAATTATTGTAATTGTGTTTGTGCCAATAAATATTTGTATTTGTATTTATATATTATAGAGTTTTTTTTAAGAACAAGCAAAAATTTTCTAGAAAAAAATTTGCTCATTTTAATTACGAAACAGTAAAGGAACGATTTAATTAAAAAAATAATCTTTCGGAAGATACTTGACTTTTTCCTTATTTCACATCCACTCTCAGGATTTTTCATTACTTTTGGCTGTTAAGTAACAACATGGCGACAACCTTGTGTCGTTTTTTGAGAAAGACGATTGTAAATACGTGTAGAGTTCCCGCAGTGTACTCTCATACACTGTCACAAACAGCAGAAACGAAGCCAGTGGATAAGTCAGAAAATCAGAAAGATACTTCCATTTCCACACCTCAAGGGGACCAAGCACCTGCTGAAATCGACAGCGTATATCGTGCAAATGCAGGTACTTAGAGTATGCAATATTTAATTAAACAAATTATGACTGATTAATTTCTTGCCCTGGATGATTATTGGACTCAGGTAATTTGGACGATAAAAATGAATTATAATTTATTTATGTATCGTAATTGTATAACAATGTTATATATCACAAACTAGACTGTGTTTACTAGGTTTAGAGCTATGAAATGCTAACAGCTGAAGAAACATTTTTGTGATCTAAAGTTAAAAGTGTGAATTGTATCATAATACGAATGATACGAATGTATCTTGATCATATTTATTTTGACATTTCACCTTTCATATTTATAATCAGTGTTTCTCTTTTTAAATGAGAAACTTTATATGAAATGCTAACAGCTGAAGAAACAAAGGTAAATGTAGCCCCGCTTGTAGGGTTAGACAATACTGCAGTAGGTTCAAAAGTTGTTACGATATGGCCATTCTTCCTAAAAAATAAAAATACAACTAGTGTGTATCAATGGTATATTAATGAAATCATAATACGAATGATAGCGGTGTGTGTTTCGAAAGATATTTTAAAATTGTGAGTTGATCATATTAATATAGCATTTGACATTTCACCATTTCATATATTATAATCATAAGCAAATGTTTCATAATCTTTTTAAATGAGAAACTACCATGAAAATATATGACGTACTAGAACAAAACTATAAACAACAGGGAGGTAATAAAACGACTAAATATCACCACTTCAATATACTTAAAAAATGGTCACCAAAAAGTGCTGCCTCTGTTCAAACTGTAATTTTGCATAAAAAGATTATTTCATTAATATAGTGAGCGAAATACCTTTGTAAATAACGCGATGCTCATCACTGCGTTTAGAATGAATTATGATTTTTGTTAACATTTCAAGTTGTAACGACAACACCTGGACAATGTCAAGAGAAATTGGACTACTGCACATTCGTTCAAAAGAATTTTTTCTGCAGTAATTTGGACCTACAATGCATCGCTTTGTACACAAAAGCTAAAGCTACGTTCTCGCGAGAATAAGAACAAAAGTTAAACAAATAATAAACTTGCCTTGATTTAATGATATTGTTGCAGAAAAATAGTCAATAAAATGGTTCTTCATTAGAATCAGCCCTGTTCAGGCTTTGGTTTGGAAAAGCAACATGCATACAACGTCATGTGACATCAGAGTCTTAGACGCACGAATGTCACGTGCGGTTTGAGGAGCCCGATCTAAATGAAAACTGAATAATTATCTGCGCTTGCCCTAACGGTCGCACCATCAACATATTATATAACATTTTAAATATTCATGCTCAAAACACAATAAAAACAACCGAAGTAAAGAATGAAAATCTAATTGACTGTTATCATTATTGTAATAATCGTATGCCCCCCCTAAGGTCCCTTTATTGGTGAATAAACATATACATTGAGTATTATCCACAGACACATATTCTATGTTAAATATAATTTATTATGAATAAATATATCAATAATGTTAGATGAGGAATTGGCTGAAGAACATACACAGTTAAGGGCTGGAAGAAATTCAAAGGTGATCACACCTGTACAGTTCCATTATTTTTTTAAAAAAAAAAATGATGAAAAATCAGCCTTAAAGAAAATAAAAAAAAAAATTCAATAGTTATTCATGCATTTGAATTTAAACTCGATCATTCAGGAATAAATAAGGCAAGAGTAATTTGGTCTCTTTGTTTACATTTTGTTTTCATGGTGCTTATTTTCTTGTAGGATGTGTTTGCAACAGGTGTGATACACATGACCCCTCAATATGGGCAGCATGAAAATCCTTATGTGATACCATCAACCAAGGAAAAAAGGCTTATTGCTTGTCTCTGTAAGTTTTATAGCATATAATTCAAATTGTATGCACAAATAATTATTGCATAGAAGGTCAACTTCAAAGCAAAGGAGTTATTGTATATTTCAATTACATCAATATTTTCTATAAATAAAAAAAGAAATATGTCATACCAACCATATTAATATCATCGTCGGAAAACCCACAGCCAATCTCGCATACGCTTATTGACCTTTAGTGACCGTCAATAAGCATATGCAAGATCGGCCATGGGTTCCTGATGATGTATAAATAAAAGATATTGTTCACTCATCTTGTGAACTTATTGGTAAATTGCTGTAAAAAAAAACAGCAGAACTCGGTTATAACAAAATCACTTGGACCTATGAAATTACTTGGCGGTATCCGTAATTCGTTATTATCGTAAAAGAAATTCATTAATTTTATATAGCTTGGGATCCAAGATGACTTTGCTATATCTGTGAATTACATGTTCGTACTTAACGAGTTTTACTGTATGTACACAAGGTGCTGTTGGTTGTTTATCATGTATGAAAAATTTACACAGCAATATCCATGTTCATCCAACAACATCCCATATGGACACGTCAGAGGTCTAGACTTATTCGCTTCAACAATATACAATGATTTTGCAGGCAACGATATGATTGGTTGATAGAAAGATGTGACCCTGTGGGATGTTGTTGTTTATCATGAGAGCGGATCTAACATATAATTTTAATTAGATTGTGTTTGTGTCGTTTGATCTAATAAAAGTAAAATAGACAAGACCTAGGTTTTGATAAAAATAATATCTGAATGAATTGAGAAATATTTTTTTTGTAAAATGTTTTTGCTGATTTTCACCTCAAAACAATGCCATGTCAAATCACATAAAGTGATACATTGTTTAGACAATAAAGGTCAAAGTGGTATTTTTATGTTGTGTGTAGACTTACAAAATAATGAAATTATAAACCATTTTTTTCAAAGGAGGGGAAAAAACAAAGAGGCCTTTGTGCCATAATGGTCAGCTGAATAACTTGACCCTGCTATGTGCATTATCAGCATTGCCCCCTCCCCCCGTATATAATTCCTATGTAAAACCCTACTCTACCCCCTAGGGGTCATGTGATTCGAACCAAATAGATTGTACACTTCCTAAGGATACTTCCCTATAAATATGACTATTGCTTTGCTGTTCTTGAGAAAAAGATTTTTAAAGATCTGTTCGCATATACATGATGTTAATGTGTAAACTTGGAAGCCCCACCCAAACCCTGGAGGCTGGTTACAGCATTTGTTAATTCATTGTAATTTTCTTTTATTTTAGGTGATGAAGATTCAAATACTTTAGAGTATATGTGGCTACACAAAGGGGAACCACAAAGATGTTTGTGTGGAATATTCTTCAGGTTAGAAGAAGTTGATGCATTTGGAGATCCCAAATGAACTTAGAAATGTTTTCATCTGTAAATATATATGTGCAAAATTATACAATTTATTTATCATGTTTATGTTCAAACTTGTACCTGTTTTTAAAAAGATTAAATATTTAAAAATTCTCTGCTCTGTTTTTTGTGAGTGTGTGTGTGTGTAAAATTGTAGATGTGAATAATTTTCTGAGTACATATTTCAATAGGTGGTTTTTAATACTACATGTATATATGATCACCTACTTGAATGTATAATATTTCTCAATCTGCAACAAATGCAAGAGTGCTCAAAATATTTCCAATGTTCAAAAGGACACTATAATAAAATCAAATGTTAAATCTCAGTGAAATGGTCAGGAAATTGTGAGTGAAATAAAATAAATTTAAATTGCTGATGTTACAGTTTTCTTGACAACAAATTCGGTGAATAATCGTCCTCAGCTTGTGGAATAGGTCATTGGTCAACAGGATGCATATTATTTATGGCACACTGTATGTTGTATCCTTATCTATCTTATTGTCCATTATACAAAGATAGATTTTTTTTTTTGCATTGCAAAAGTTTAGAAGGCTGAAAACCTGGATCCTCCACTGGATTTCATATATCACTCTATGGATTGAAGAGGTCATTGGAATTCTAGCATTAGATCATTCTGTATTTTTAATTAAAAATCATTCATTTAATAAACATAAATCGAACTCCATGAATATTAGAAATCTTAAAAATGTCGGAGATGTTTTAGTAATCAAGTGCGAATAGTTTAAAGAACAGGTTACTCGGTTCATTTGACCTCTCCCGAGAGCGAGACTTCGGCGCGAAGTTCTTGACCTTGATCGCACTCTCTTTGCAAAAATGGCCTCGTCCTTGTGTAGGACTCTCCTGAGGAGTGTGAGAGACTCAAAGCGACTGATACATACGAGTGCGCCGGTAACGGCAAAAGCCATTAATCTTGGAGGCTCTCTCACGGATCATTTTAAAGGAAATAAAGGTGACATAGAATCAGAATAAGACAATTTATAGTGAATTCATGTAGTCACGTATTCCATAACAATTATGAAAATAAGTTATTTCCGTATCATTTATGTAATAAGATGTATGTTATCTCAAGGAAAGCTCAAACTCTTGACAAGAGTTAAAGATTGGGGATAATCGGCGACATCTTTGGTGTATACTTCAAAAATGACTTATTTTCGAATTTCCTCTGACTTAAAAAAAAAATCACGATATGCCGTAAAAGAATAAGTTATATATTTAATGTTATGAATTAATATTGCTTACTTAAAATGTTTAAACTCTGAATTTCTAAACACCCAGATTACAAGAAAACTCATTTTGAACGGAAGATATTGTGTTGTTGCTTGATGTCCTTCAAAACAAACATCAGAGGAGACAAATGTCAAATTGTGCAGAATCAAAATTTCAGAACCAGATAAACTTGTTTCTGTTTCATATTATTTTAATATTATATTTGTCTGTGAATGGAAATGATAGACATACACGAAATGTCAAATTGTTATTAAAGTTCGATACATGGACTGTTGAGTAGGCCTAAACTATGATGCACCGTATTTTTCACCAGTAACTGCTAAGTGAAAACTGTTGGTGATTGATCAGATCTAATCTGCAATATAATGAACACATGGTAGATTCTAGTAGAATAGAATAGAATTTATTTTCCAATCATGGTCCCACTGGGGGCATAACACAGATACAAGCATAATTTGCAACACTCAAAAGGACAAGAAATACATAAACATACAGCAATACAGAACATAAAAATACTAAATGTTCATTGTAGACAAAACAGGTTTCATGTGAATATTTAACTGTCATTCAGACTTGTTGCAATCTTTCTGTTTTCTGAGGGGTACATTTGAATTAAAATTATTTCAACCAAGCAAGTTGTTTTCATAATTTCTTTTGTCAATCTATCATGCTGATAAATAAAAAGCACGTAATTTTCAACATACATAAATTCACTTCACAGTAATATTTTTTTTTATAAAGATGCATGTATTCATGCTCATCCATCAAAAATATTTTGAAGAAACTTGCTTACTCTTACTTTTTATAACTTCATATGAGCAAGTGTGTCAACTTATCGCAGTGCCTAGTAAGGATACATTTTTTTTAATGATGATTAAGAATAATCACAAATTTACAATCTTGATTCCTGTTTTTAGAAATTGAGGGTCAAGTTCCAGACTGGGGAGGACATGCTGTTGGACTAGAACGATTTGAAATTTTGTGCGAGATGGAAGGAAAGGTAGGAAGAAGTTTTATTGGAGGTATTGTAAGTGTGTTGGATGTCACACATACTTTTTTGTTTTAAAGAAAAATGATTAGGCCATCTTTGATTTAGAAATGTTGCCCTCTCTCTACTCAGGGTAAAAAAAAAAAAAATAAATGGGAAGATAGGTGAGGAGAATTTTATCTACTGTGTGCTTGAAAGATTAGCATTATAATGTTTGAATATATTCCAGGAAAGTTGGGAATGATCTGGTCCTGTTTTACAGTAGTTACTGGCAGGAAAAAAGATCTCTCCCTGTTCAGTGCCCTCGAGTGCCATGTATAGGTCTAAATTTGCAGTCCTCCACCAGCAAGTGGTGACGTGATCACCAGTCCAGAATTCTTGAGAGTGATGTTATACAATGAAGAAACAAGCAAAGCAAAACAAAAATGCTACTGCAGTCATTCCAATAATTTTAAAAACTATTTGGTTTATTGGTTTTATGGAATCCTGATTCTAGATCAAAATTGTTAATACCAGTGCTTATCAAATACAGACTCCAGAGTTCCCGAAACTAGTCAAAAATATGTCGGACAATTGTCCTGTAAATATTCAAAATTCAGAGACATTAATTTTTTGTATGTAAATTTAACATATTATAGGATTGGAAATTGTGTCGATATAATAAATAATATGTGTAAAAAAAAAGATGGCAAATGCAGATTTTTTTTTTTAGATTTATTAAAATATTTTGTATAAGGCCTGTGTATGCGGGAACGTCGCCGGCGGCGTGTGATGCACGCTTAATTCATCGTATTAAATTCTTATGTCCTAATTCTGACAGATTTTTTATTTTTTTTAAATAAAATCTGCAACAGTCGAAATATCTGCTGTTTTCCAGGCTTTTTTCTTTTTACTTTTGGAATTTTATGTGCCAGGAAAAATATTACGTAAAATATCAAACTCGTTTTAAAAAGCCTGGAAAACGTCCGATATTTTTGACTAGTTAAAATTTATTATACAACCTCCACACAGTTAAAAATATGTACTAATGATATAAAGATATGCAAATTTATCATGAAAATGATGATTTTAAGTGAATTTGTTGTCGTTTTACTACATTCAAGTCAGTCCGGTATTTTTAGGAAAGGGGGAAAACGCGCATGTATTTTAAATGCTATCAAATACATTAAAAAAAATCCAGAAGTTGGTATAATATTATCATTAATAGATTAAATTAAAGAAAATAATAAATGGTAACAAATTGTCTGTAATCAAGCAGAAATACGTGTGTAGCAGGCAACTCTTGCAACCCTGCAAATTCGTTCTGCAAAACGAAAGTAGATTGTCACATTTTTTTTTACTTTAGAGTGCATATATTTATTAGAGGGAAAATATTTGTTTGAAAGTGTTTTTAAAACTTTTTCCTCCCAGACTTATGGAAATTATTATTTTAATATGTAGCTTTTTATAGTAGACAATCACCGTCTACATTTCATTTAAACAAGATCTGGCGCGCCCCTGACGTTTTAGTTTTGCATTTGTTTATTGTCAGGACAATTGAATTAAATGATTTTGTTAAGATTATGTGTAATCGTTATACAGTCTGTAAAAAAAACATCGGACATTTTGACCGATAAAATTAAGATTTTACCAGTCCCATTCAAAGTTTACCGGGGATCCCCGGTGGACCGGTGCGTTTCGGGAACTCTGCAGACTCAGAATATGTACCGGTATTTAATTCAGTATAAAATAAATAAGTTAGAGAAAACTTCTCAAGTGTTAATGGTATGCATTGTTGGATTAACATAAAAATAGTCTCAAATAGCTTAAAATCATTTTTTATTTGCTTTGCATGACAAGTAAAAGCACGCTAGTTAGTAGTGTATGGTCTTTAAAGTTTTATATAGGAAAATCACATGCACACATATTAGATATGGTTGAGAATAAAAAAATGTTTGTTTTTTAAACTTTTGTTGGAATTCCTTATTTGAAATTTAGGATTTTCAAATCATAGGCTTGGTGTGATATCTCTCTCCCCTGTGCTGTATAAAATATTTCATATTATTGCATACAAAGTTGAAACTCTTCCAGCACACCAAATGATCCAGATTCTTGAAAGTTGATCCTTTATAATTCTTGAATTATTTCTTTACAGGACCCATTTGAAAATAAAACATATATTAAACAGCCAGGATTTGGAACAAAAGCAAACCCACATATTGTACCATCAGTGTTTGACAGACGTCTTGTAGGATGTATATGTAAGTAAATGCTTCTCTTTCAGTGTATGGTTCCATCACTCTAGCACTGCACCAAACTGAAGAGAGTCAAGGGTGAAAGCAAAACAAGAAAATGAAATTACATGTACTCTCTGTACACACTTGTCAGATACACACTACAGACAGTACAAACATCTAAGGTATTGCATGAAGAAACTTATGAGAGAAACCAAGTGTACTGATTACAACACACAAAGAAGAGGTTTCTAGGTACAAATTGTTCAGCATTCATTGATATTTTAATTAGAAAGTTGTACAGCCTTATACACTGTGCAAACTTGCTTATCATGATTGCACAATTTTTACAGAATTCAAGAATACACTGAACAGACAGACAAACACACACACACACACCCTGTACAGACTAAGTTTTTAAATGTAAATACTTGTAATTATGAGTTTGATACGTAAAAATGGGTTCTTTGAACATTCTCATTTACAAGCATATGACATCACATGGATGCACTGATATGATTAGGTGCCTGTGTTCTGACCTGTTCAGATTTCATCTGTAGGATAACTAGCTGATTGTTGTTTAACATTTTGCTTTGAAAGAAAATCTGTAAAATATTTTATTAAAAAGATGCATCTGCAGACCTCATTATAAGATTTTCTTCACTGTTATTGATGCAGTACGAGATAAGAAAATTTCTTTGACATGTAATTATGTTGAAATATGAAGGAATTTTAAGAATATTCAACCTCCTTTGTACACAGACTCTGAAAATGATAAATGATTCTGATTTTTACAGGTGATGAAGACACTGCACAAATGCAGTACTTCTGGCTATACAAGGGTGAGCCCAAAAGGTGCTGGTGTGGCCATTTCTTTCAAATAAAGGAAATTGATGGTAGCGAATTCCCAGAATACCCCAGGGAAGAATTAATTTCCATGGAGCAGGATTAATGCTATTAGGTCATTTAGAGCTTTTCAAATATACATGAACTCTGAAGAATAAGGGGTTTGGATTTTTGTTTTGTTTGCAAAGAAAAAAGACATGTTGTGTTGGAAAGAGAAAATGGAGTCCACGACGTTGTAATCAATAAACAAGTCTTAATTTATGATGTTAGTTCTTTTTTGTCGTTAATTTTTTTCACATTGAAAAGTTGAAGTGATTGGTGACATAACAACAATTGATATAACATCAAATATCTTAAACATTAATTTTTTATGCTGCTTTCAAAAGTACCTTCATCTATGAAACCATTTTAGGGTATGTGCAACTTTTTTGCAAAATTAGCAAGAATGTGATTTTAAATGATTTGACAAAGTATTTAAGGTTTCGTCAAAGGTCAACATGTCCAAAAATTTATTATTACAATAACTCCAAAACTGTGTCAGAGGTATAAAGTTAAAACTGTTAAGAGTTTATAAATTTTCTTTCTATCTATACAGTGTATATACTTTCTATCTATTGATCAATAATATATTTATAAACTGTAAACATTTTGACTTTATATCACACATAATTTTAGAGCTATTGTAAAAATAATTTTTTTGGACATGTTGAACTTTGACGAAACCTTAATCCCCACCTTTTACTGTTCTCAGGATTTATGGCATGACAAAGTGATCCCCAAGTGTTGCTCTTCTCTGCAGATGACACAAAAAGTATGATTCAGATTCATTAAAAATTTACTTTTTCAATTTCATCACTGGTTCTGACATGTATGTCCAGATGCTACTTTATGCAATCTTGATGGTAAAGACTCCATGAATACTAGTAATTTTAACTGAAGAAACACAATTGAAATTATTCAAGGAATAGAGGAAACTTCTTATGGGCTACAATTTTGAGAATTTTTATTTGGTCACCCTAGTAAACCCAGTGTACTTCATGGTAAACTTTTATGACATTGCATAACTGAAAATGAAATAAAATTTCCATGAAGTCTTTGTACTTGGCAAAATTGTAACTTGTGAATTAAGCTTATTAAAGATATTTTGCAAATTATCCCATGTTTCCCACTATTGTTGATGCTCTGGCATACTATACTAACTAGACAGTGATTCCTTAAATTTATACCACCGAGATATCGGCAACTCACCTAAATTAACATTAAGTAAAATATATATACTATTACTGTTTTAAAAATGCATATGCGCCTCAGCCTGAACCGGGGGGTTGAAGATGGAGTTTGGTTGGTTACCCCCTTCTCACTCTCTCTCTCTCTCTCTCTCTCTCTCTTTTTTTGCAAAGACAGACATAATATTGACATTGATACATTGATCATTGTGGCATAGATTAGCCCCCCCCCTTTCAACAGGGACAGGTTGCAGTATAGTGAAGGAAGGGTAAGTGGTAGGGTTCGAAAAAAATGGTATTGATAGAAGTTCTGCCCCCCCCCCCCCCCGTTCCTCATGAAACAGAATTTTTGCGTTTGGACAGTTGGGCAATTTACTATCCCCCTTTTTGGTTTATCAATTCATTTCTCAGAGTTGATTTCTTTTTCTCTTTCAGATAGCCCGCCCCCTTTCAAATTGCTTCCGATGCCAATGACGTTTCATTGGTACTAAATGTAGTATATATATCATATACAGAGCTGCCAACCCTTACGATTTTGGCGTAAGGCGTACGATATCAGCGTCTGAAATACGCCTTACGATTTCTCTCTCTCTTCTTCCGATTTCAGTTTTCTCTCGTTCAAAGTTTATAATACCGGTATTTTCAAAGCTGGCAGTCTATAGTTTCTACTAATATAATATATTCATAATTCTAACAACGCTTGCTTGTATCATCGTTTCGGTTTTAGAAGGTCGATCACATTCATGTCAATGTTTTAAAGTAACCAAAATGGAAACATGCCTCATATTGCATGTCCAGTTGGAAAACATCTTCAGCGGCAGGGGGCTTAGGCGGTCCCTAGACCCCGCCTTACTATTTCTCATTTCAGAATGTTGGCAGCTCTGTATATCCAAACATAAGACCGATACAAACTGGTAAATTAATTAAAAATCCTATCACCTAGGGATGCACAATAATATCATCGAGATTCTGGTATATTGCGATTCATTAACAAAAAGTATCATATTGCCCAACGTTTTTTCAGTGCCTAAGTACCGATATACCGCAGGGGCGTAGCAACCGGGGGGGGGGGGGGGGGCCAGGGGGGCCTGCCCCCCCCCCCCCACTTTTTTTCCCAACCTTACTTATACTATAGGAAATGTTAGTTGAAAGCCTGGTTGGCCCCCCAACTTTTAGCGATGCACTGAAAATGTAGTATTAGAATTGGTACTAAAAGTAGTTGACACTGAGAAAAAGTTAAATTTTTTTTTTTTTTTTTTTTTTTTTTTTTTTTTTTGCTTGTCAACTTTTTCAGGTAAGCAAAAAAAAATTTTTCTCTGGCTGGCCCCCCACTTTCAAAAACGATGCTACGCCACTGTACCGGCAAACTATTTGGGCTTTAGCTTTCTTGGGTAAAGTATGTAATTAAATTTGTCAGACATATCGTCAATTGTGCTAAACAGTACAACACGGTAATGTTGCTTTTGTTTGGTTGCATTTCATTCTAAAACTGTAGTTTTGGAAATCTAAAAAAATATGCAACATTGATTTTATGATCGCTTTACATACATTGCGTATAGATAAGAACACAGTATATGCAAACCATTTGCACAAATTACAAACTCGTTTTTGTCCCCCGCTTGAAAAGTGGGGGATATTAATTTGGGTTTGTCCGTCCATC